>NW_004797796.1:312304-317555 GCF_000002075.1 Aplysia californica
ACACACGAGCGCGCGCCCACGCACACCACAGACAGACAATTCTAGCGTCACATCCTTGTCAATCTCCTCCGACACCCCGTACCCCCACCCCACTTCCCTAACACTATCTCGCACGCTTGCAGCAGCAACAACAGCAACAATAACAACAACAACAACAACAACAACAGCAGCAGCAGCAATACTTAGCAATAGTAACAACAGCTGCAGCAGCAGCAGCAGCAGTGACAACAACAACAACAACAACAACAACAACAGCAGCAACAGCAGCAGCAACAACAACAAACACTAACAAAACTTAGCAAGCTGAAATAATTCTTTAACTGTATGTAGTTTCTGTATTACTCAGCTGCAATTACATGAAAGTATGGGGTACACACTATGCTGCACGCTTCTTTCCCTTTCTTTTCTGGGTATGTACTTGTATTGCAGATTTAATTGATTACAGGGTGATCCATAAAGAACTGTACAACTTGTTTCGTAAATATCTTCCTCCATACTGAAGTTTTGCGTTTCAAATTTGAACATAACATTAAGACGCTGATAGGAATTTATCTGATATTCATTTTAGATAATTCCATGGAATGGTTTTACTCTAGATCTATATGGCGCATTAAAAAAACAAACCCATTTTCAATGTTGTCGCCATTTTCATAGAATGACGCACTATTTCGCATGGCTGCTGTAGCTTGCAATATGGTGCGATTGTTGCCACTTTTAGTGAAGTCAACAAAGGTCTGCAGATATTAGGCTATTTTACCCAAATTCGCTTGCCTGATGAGATCATGGAGACGTTTAGGAAAGAGCAGAGGGCTTTTTGTATTGAACATTACTTCTCCACAATCTGACCATCCTTGACATTTCGTAAGTTCTGCACACGGCATGGAGAGAGTGCTTAGGTGCCCTCAAGACGTTTGGCGTCATGAGTAGAGAAGTTCCGTCAGTTTGGATCTATAGCTAATAAGAACTAAAAATTTCCTTTAAAATGACCACTTCAGGTCGGACACGCACCACCATGCACAGCCCTTTAAGCATCCCCAGGGTGCAGATTTCAGTAGTCGAGTCCCATGAGACGTCTGTCCGTAGACGACCTGCAGCTAGGACTTTCCTACACCTCAACAGTCTGCATTCTCATGGCAGATTTTATCCTACGACTGTACTATTTTCATCTTCGCTAGGCCGAGAAGACGTGGATCAGAGCATGGCAATGTGTTTATGATTCCTCGATTGTCTTGAAAAGCGGGATCATTTCCTCGATGACAACTGGTTTATTTTCACCCTGAGGGATATGTTGACTCCAAAAATGTTGTCTATTGGGCATCCCACTCCCTATTGTCTCTAGAAGCCACTTCATACTGAATATGCACAGTGTATGTGGCTTTAAACACTCATGGTTTACAAGGTCGTTGTGTTTGGGCGCCATTGAACATTTCGAACGATGCTTTAAAAATGTGTCCAAAGGAGGGCATGTGGCGCACTGCTTCTAGGAATTTCGGAATGAAATCGTTAGTTTAAAAAAAAACTCTGTAAAAGAAATTAAATAGTGTTCAGATGTCACAGGGATGGAAGATTAAATGTCAAAGAGAAAATAAAGAAAAAGGTCAACCAATCTTTTTACGACTTCCTTTACAAGATTATAAAAAATTGGTGAACTTTGCGTTTTGGTGTGCTTTTTTCTTAAAGCCATTTCCAATTTCAAAATAAGTTTCTTCTTCGTGAATTTATGTCAAACAAATTCCTTTTGAATGAATTATGTCTGTTCCAAATTACAGCATTCTAGAACAATTTTTGTGCGAGATATTCAGAAAAAGGTCGTACGGTTTTTAATTAATTTTTTATTACTCTGTAATTAATTGATTAATTAGTTCATTAATTAATTAATCTTTGGTTAATTATGCATATGTTCCGTGTCATGAATTATTGGTGCGGAGTATGTGCGTAATTGATAGACTGTTAATATGATACTTATTGTTTGATAATATTCTTTAAAAAAAGAACAGAGAAGAAAGACTCCTTGGAAATAATGATCTTTGTGCTGCAACAATTGAAGATTACAATGATGATGATGATGATGATGATGATGATAATGATGATGATGATGATGATGATGATGATGATGATGATGATGATGATGATGATGACTAATAGGCTTGCGATTTGCGATGCAGATTGATCTTAATGTTAGAGTTTGGTTCTTCATTTGGTACATACGTCAGATCCCCTCCGACTGTCTTCACTTTGAACGCAGTAGATGTGAGTTCGATTCCCAAGTGAGCAAGTTCATTCTATCACGAATCTCCAACTGCATGTTCGGATGCTATACCCAACTCAGACCAGTTTGTCCAAACGATCAAAATTGTGTCCATGGGGTGTAAAACACTTACGTGCAAGTTATGATCAACCATAGCGTGTGAAAACGTATTACATGTACACGTACATGTATCTGGAAGAAAGAAACAAAAAACACCAAAAATAATTGGAGAACAATTTACCTCTTCTTTTGCTCATGGGCTTTTTTTCCACTTCATATAACCAAAAAGAAGGACCGTTTCACGTATTCACATTTCTTCTCTTCTTATTAAGAAGAGGTTATTGGGTGCATTTCGTGGATCCTGCTTCATTACGTTTCTATTTTTTTCGTGGGCCAGTTAGGGCTAATATCAAGCGTATGAAGGGTTGGGGTTTTAAAAAAAATGTTTTTACAATCCTTTTTCTTTCTTTTTTGTTTTCTTAAAGCTCCTGAACGGAATGCACATAGAAATCGACTAATACATCAGCAGGATAATTGGGCACCATAAATTTTTTAAATTAAAGTTTACTACATAACCATTTAAGCTGAATTTGTATGCAACCAAAAGGGCATCAAACGGTACGGGGTGGGGGAGGGGTGTAAGTCAAGGTAATTACACGTCTATCTTGAACGTTAAAAAGCTTTGTGGCACTTTGGATTTTGAAGACACACCCCTACCCCACCCGTTTACACACATACACTACGTCATGGAACACACATCACACACGCATCCAGCACTGTCACAATTCATCACACTTACACATGGGTGCTCTACTGAAAAGTTTCCCGGTCTAGAAATATCACCTCTGTACTGTTATGTATATATATATATTATATATACAAGAATAGCCATTATACATTACAGGTGAAATCGGTGTGACCTGAAAGATGCCCCTTTCCTGAGAAAACATTTTTAAAACGTGCTTAATGTTATTTTTGTATTCAGTAGACAGCCTTCTCCTGTTTAAAAACATACACATCACAGGGATATTTAATATGAAATATTTTATGACTTTTCCAATACAACAAATATTTCGGAAAGAAAACCATATTGATAAATCGGGCACTGGCAACATCGCAGTCAACATTCCCAAAACGTTGAATACTGCCAATTTAGATTACTCACATAGGAATTTTCCCTTTTGGCAGTGTTATTTCTTACTACGTTTGCGGTTTTTTTAGTAAAGGAAAGTAGTTTTTTTAAAGAGCTTAACAATATAGATCTAAGTGTAATATGTCCATACACAGTTAGTGAACTACAAGATGGTCCACCTTCTTTAAAAAAAAAAAAGATAATGGCAGTCATTGCAAAGCTATAAGATAAAATGTTGCACCCGATGCTGTTATAAGCATAATTTCGTTTCCTGTCTCCGACATAGAAATTCATCTTTTAGAACAATCTTTACTACTACTACTACCAAAGAGTCTACATAACAAGAGGGTCCACTTCTCTCTTTGAGCCAATTAAAAAAGTGTCCTCAAAATTCGGTGGCGCCCTCTTCGCAAATGCGCACCCTTTGCAAACAGAGTTACCCTACTTGAGTTTAAACAATCAAAGTGAAACTAGCAAGTTTTTGAATAAATTTCGGATAACCTCTTCCGGAGGAAACGGTGATTGTTTTCTTCGTTTAATTTGACTTTAGAATGAAAGGCGAGAGGTCATTAACATAAAAAAACCTAAAACTCAACACTGAACGAACCCGAACTGCTGATGAACAGCAGTCGATCTGTGCACGCAAGGAGGTGCTATTCCTATTCTTCTTCTGGAAAAACGAAAGAGAGCTTCAAAACAGACTGCAGCGCCATCTGAAGCAAAGAGCGAACTTCCTGCGGACACTTTTTTGGCTGAGTGGCCCATCTTGGTATGTACTATCTTTGCTACTACTCATATTAGACAAGGTAAGCGACTACATAAAAATGGGTGACGCTTTTTGACTGGGAAATTCTCAGGTTAACAAAATGCATAACAAAACGACCTTGTCTTAGAAAACAAAATGGAATTGATATGCTGTTATTGATGCTGTTGTTTTTGTTGTTGCGGCTGTTGTTCCTGTCCTTGTTGCTGCTGTTGTTCCTGTCGTTGTTGCTGTTGTTGTTTCATTTGTCGTTGCTGCTGTTGTTCCTGTTGTCGTTGCTGTTGTGGTTGTTGCTGCTGTTATTTTTGTAGTCGCTGCTGCTGTTGTGAAAAGGCGGAGTGAAATTGAAGCCCTGCTAGGCACAAAGTTGGTAACGTGGAAAGTTAAACTCTTGACTAAAGCCACAGGACAACTCTTCGGAGAATTTCCGTGAGGGGAGCACCATGGAGGAGTATTTTATAGTGACAGACAAAGGTCAAATACCTTGTAATATTGGATCTTTGGTGGCATCGTGGCATCAAGCATCGATTTTAACAGGAGTTTATCTATTTTTGTTGGCTCCTCCGGGGTAGTCAAGGATCAAAGATCAAAGCTTGGCTCGCCCGCAGTGTAGCCCAAGAGAGAACGGGGAGGGTGCAATGGCCAATTCATATTGGAACCTCAAACTTCTGCTTTTCATTCGTATAATGATATGGCGTTACAGGAAAGTGGTATGAATACAAAGAGATGAATTTTTGGGAAGTACTTTTCCAAACCTAGCCTTACACAATACAATGGCATGTCAGTCAAGCAAAACTTGCAGCAAGCGGACTATGACTGTACTTTTAATGGAGTTATGATTCTTGGTTACCCCATAACGCATGTATCAAGCTGACAACTGTCTATGACTTTAATTAAATGTAACGTTTCTAGACTGTAATACTGTGCTCGAGGAGTTGATCTAACCGGCCGTCTGTTAATCAAGAATCATGTTGGATGCTTTTCTACAACATAATGATACAATTATTCCGTTTGTCTGTCTCTCTGTCTGTCTGTCTGTCTCTGTCTCTGTCTCTCTGTCTCTGTCTCTCTCTCTCTCTCCCCCTCTCTGTCCCTCTCTCTGTCTCCC
>NW_004797796.1:319147-321239 GCF_000002075.1 Aplysia californica
AAGAAGAAGAAGAAGAAGAAGAAGAAGAAGAAGAAGAAGAAGAAGAAGAAGAAAGTGGAGGAGAAGGAACAACAACAATAACAGACAATAACAACAACATTCGTAGGACACTGAACATTGAAAAAGGATGCTTCGTCTTTCCATTATCATAGTCCACAGAAAAAAACCTATTCGTTGGAATTCAACTGATGCCTATTCATCATGTTAAGGATAGCCGTATATGCATCTATTTGAAACTGATGGGGAGAACTTCGATTATGGACTGCTCTCATTGTCAGACATCATGAGGAAAGATGTTAAAATCCTATTTACTTTAGCCCTAAATTAATGAGTGTGCTCCTCAATCAATTGAGAAAATAAGAAATATGATTAGAGTACAAGTGGAACACACATAATTTCTTAAAGCTTCATCACCAGCCCCCTTTCTGTTTCCCCCCCCCCCTTAACCAGTCACCCACATACGAGTAATACATGTAAAGTGGACGAATTGAAGGTGCCACTGATATGTCCTACTTCTTTTTATTCTCTTCCGGTTTTTTTGTTTTTTTTTTTTCTGTCTGCCTGTCTTGCCCTATTCTCTGGGCTGAATTACCATAGTTGTATCGTTGTGCTTCGCATTACTCAAAGAAAAAAGTAATAACACATTTATTAACTATTAATATTTCTTTGGGAAGAAACCAACGACTTTTTGTGTTTTAGCTACCGATATTACTCTGCTATTGATAGCCTGTTAGGAAGCTCACACGCCATTTCCACCTTTCCTTCCGTGTGGTATGTGCTCAATGTTCTTGGTATATCTGGTGATGGATTGGGCAACCCAATTAAGCGACCTTGTTTTTCAGAAAAATTGACATACCTGTTGTAAATAGGGCTGCTTTGTGTTATGGGTTGAGAGACAAGGTTCATGGTTAGGAAATTAAAAGATTCTTTTGTTTGCAACGTCAGCTTGTTGGCTGCATTGGTGCATTATTGTAAGTCTGTTTCTTTATTCCCAAATGAAAATACAGAATTAGAAGTAAATAAACACTTTCTAAACGGAATCATAGAAAACAACTTGGGAAATCAACAAAGGGGTGGAAATGTGTGGAAATGAGATTGAAAATAGAATCGATTTATAAGGTATCGTATTTAGCGTGTTCGTAGTTTGGGGGGAGAACGCTTCACTGAAAGGTCCACGCCATGGCTGACAAAACGCCTTTTGTTCATTTTTGGTGCCAGTTTTTTTTTGTTTTTTTTTAATTAGCTTAATCGAAAGCCTGAACAGTTATGCTTCTTGTGTGAAAAAAAACCCAAAGTGAAATTGTTACTAGTTTTTTAAAAATAAATTAGAATTCAAATTTCGGAAGAACGCCTTTTTAAAATTGTTACGCTGAAAAAAAACCCTTTATCTCGAAACTGCTATGAATTTAAAAACAAAAACAAAAAAACCAACATTTTGTCAGCTTACAGAAGTGTACTTGATGTCTGCACCAATCGATACATCTGTCAAACCCTCGGTATCTGACCATCATTCTTCTGCACATTGGCCCCTTGAGGTGTGTGGGTGGTGATGGTAGCAGGGCATGAGAAAGCACCGTAATTGTAGACTTAACATCAAGTGGCAGCAAATAGAATGAAGGCCAAATTGTAGTTTTTAAAAATGTGTCACGTCACGGTGGAATCAGACGGTCGTGAGTTTTTGGGGCATACTATGGAGTTATCGCATGGTATCATCTTAAAGCTTGTTCACTTGTTTTGCTTTTGATGTAAAAATACAATTCTGTCGTGAATAGAAAAGAAGAAGTCGCGATATATGGGGTTGCCATGATTGAAGGTGGTGTCAAAGGTAAAATTAGCGAGAAAATGGGCCAAAGTTCGTTGGCTTCCAAAGCTTGAGTGTCCTTGAAAACTGCATTTTTGGGGGTGCATTTGACCGACATTTTCTAGTGAATATCCACACAGGAGTGTGTTTCTTAAACAGGCATAAAACGTGAAACGTGTTTTGAGGGGAAAAAACGGAATTGTCAAATGGGCGGGAAAAAACGGGTTTCTTCGATTTCATTATTCTGACGAGCGCCTGATTCTACCAAAATAGTTTGATGTTCTACTTCTA
>NW_004797796.1:327736-337481 GCF_000002075.1 Aplysia californica
GGGGGTGTAATTGTTCAGGGCCAACCCGGGCTGAGGATAGGGTTAGATATCTACAACGTCCCAGTAGAAAGACAGAGATACTCAATAAACATTTAGTTGTGTATATATTCCCAATGACGTCACTATGACATTTCCGCACTGCAAGGCAAGAGATTATTTTACGTTTTCGACATGCGTGTGTTTTCGGTCATGCTAGCGGTGATGAGGTTTAGTTTGAGCAAAGAGAAGCTCATCAACACAACAACGGGTCCTCGGGAAAAGGCATAACAAACACACGGGCAGAAACAAGAGGAGGAAAGCAGACAAGTAGGGTCTGCCAGTGGCACCCTCCAACCACTCCTCGATAATGGGGATGGGATTCAACAAGAGAAGAACAATTCTATGGGACTGGGACGCAATTCTTGATCAGATGAACGAAAAAACGTTCCTGTCGCAGAACGGAAGATGGAAAAGAGGCATGAAGTGAAGAATGAATTAAACCTTTTTACACTCTAATTAGTATACTTGCCAGATCTATGCCACGACCACCAGATTTCTGACTAATGAAACGTGCTGAATTCTGGAAAAATTTGCTAACCAAAGAAGAAAGAATCTTCTTATTAAAGCCCATATATTTTTCCCCCGACAATACGGCCTGTTGTCTCCACTTGTCAGGTAATTCCTGAAGCAGCCTCCTGAAACAGCGTGAGCTGTAACTACTTAATATGAGAACACTAATTGCAGCAACCAATCAGTGCGCGTGTTGAGCATGACGACATTATCGTGCTAGCAGAAGAGACAAGAGGCTTACCAGCTCTTACCGCGCCACGAATAGGCCCCAGCAAATTAGACGTCTCTAGTGCACAGTAAGAAAAATATGGGGCTGTTTTGGCAGGCTGGTGTATGAATTACTTTCATAACGGACATGTAATTATCAACCTCTCCTGCCCCCCCCCCCCCCCCCCCCTTTCCCCACATGCAAAAGAAATAAAAAGTAGCCAAAAACAAGACATCGAAGTTGGGAAGCCAACAAAACCACGGAAAAATACGGAAACCCAGAATACTCAGATCAATAACATAAGTTCAATACTCAGAGTGAATGAAGAGTTCGGTTGTTTTTTTTAGTTCTTGGGCAGCACGGTGCTTCTTGGGGGAAAGTAGTAAAAGTTAATTGCATTTGATTTCAAGAACTACGAGTAACCTAAAAATGAAAAAATGTAACGTTCAGCATAATTGTTAATACCCCAAGAAATAAAGCTACATGTATTTTCATATAATATTATCGAACTCAATCGGGTTTCTCTCTTTAGGTAATCACTCACGCCAATCACTTTTTATTGAAAGAAACAAGACACTATGTGATTATACGTTGCATAAGTATACTAAATCATGTAATTAAAATCTAGGTCATTCATTTTTTTCAATGTAGGTAATTTTACGCCCCATCAACATAATTTAGATCATTTAAGAGTCAGGCTTCCGATAAAAATTTCTCCCCACTCGGGAATCGAACTCGGGTCTCCTCCGTGTGCGCCTAAATTTGGCCACGTCTACTTTTTGTTGAAATCAAATTCTTCTCTAGGGATACACACTACTTAGTGGCATTGTCAATGCTTGACAGACATTTCTGGTAGATTCTTTTTACATTTCTTTCTTTTCCACTTTTATTATTTTTGTGCGAGCTTTAACTCAACAAATTCCGCCAACCCCAAAATAAGCCAAAAGCTGTTCACTGAAGGCCTATTAAAGCATTACATATAGCGGTGTGTGTGCATTATGATGTGTATCATGTGCAACATATTTATTATTTTTAAATGGAGGTGTTTTTACGCCCCAATCGGCACAATTTAGATCAATAACAATTAGAAAGCGGGCTTTCAACCCAGCCTCTCTGGGCCAACCTAGGCTGAGGGGGATTCAAATACAATATCCCAGCAGACAGACCAAAATACCCGATAAAAATTCTCTCCACTTGTGAATCGAACTCAGGCTAGGCCTCCTGCATGCACCAGCGAATCGCCTAACCGCTAAATCACCACAGACGCTGGTTGCAACAGATCGACGGTTCAATTCAAGAAACCGGTACATGTATGCCACATTTTTCTAAAATCGCCCTTTTTTGGGGGGGGGGGGGGGGGGGGCTTTTCTGGGGCTGCAGATCTTTCTCCGCCACATACCTTTTCGATATGAGGATCGAATTGTAAATGTGATTTTTTTAAAGGTGATTTTAGACAAATGTGGCATACAGGTTTCTTGAACTGAACAGTCAATATGAAGATCTAAGCTTTCTTCCCGGCCACAGCATCGTAGTAATTGTAGTTTGTGGGAACTGGGAGCACTCCAACTCCAAGTCCAAGGGTAAACACTCAGGATAGATGGCCATATTCCGTCATCATACATGTACTGGCATGGATGCTACGGCGTATGCTACCGTGTATGGTGTTCTTGGCCCACGCTCTCAAACCCTAGTTAGCTGGGACAGCGAGGCTGTGGTGGTACCTCTAGGCAATCTACCCTTCAATATAAGGACGGTACTGGCAATCTCCCGCACCTAGATACTAATTTGATCGTCTTGTCATTATCTTGCCATCATATCTAGGTCTGTCTACACGTACATTGTACAAAATTGTACCTAAGCAAGAGAGGGAGTCTGATGTTTGCACTGCTCTGTCTCGTTCTAAATATACCTTTTTGCACATCAAACATCAGCTTTTACTTTTACTTTTATTCATCTTTTCCTTGGAGTAACTATTAATAGGAGAGGCCACGAGTCGCGTAACGTGAAGCCGCAGCACACGACGGTGGGCCATGTTTGTGAGATCAGCTCTGTTCTCTCAGTTGTAAACTTAGTGTCGACCAAATGGCAGTTTGCGTAGCGTTCGGGTCTGGTGGGCCTCTCATTCAAAGGTCCCGGGTGCGAATCCGAGTAGTGACGGAAAAAATTTATGCTCTAAAATTCTACATTCTCTGTCGTCTGCTTTCGTCTCCACTTTCTGCCCCCACCTCCCCAGGGCTCCGGACTCTTTCTGCAGCCTTTCTTATTCTACTGCCTCTCCTTGGTTCCTTCTTACCTCTGTCTTTCAGCCACACCCCTGATCTTCTGGTAGGAAAGATCTACCCCTAGCCTTCTCGGACAAGGGCGAAAAAATCTCAGAGGTCCCGTATGCAAAATGCGCACATTAAAGGTCCCTTGGCGGTCTAAAATCGATTTATAAGAGTAGGCTTCGGTCGCCACCCGGGCAAAAATCAAAATTTCCTACCAACTTAAAATGTTTAATGTGTCTCTCGCGCTCATATGACTTTATGCAGTTGCGAGTGCCGTAAAACACTTATAAGACCTACGAAAAATGTTTTTAAAAATATCCGTCTCTAGCAAAGACACTGAACTTGATGAGGAAGTGCCTTCTGATTTAGCCATAAATGCACCTCACAGTAAAAACAGAATGAAAAAGATTGAAGAAAATTCAGTTTGCCATGATGATAACTGCACGTATGTGCCTATACTATATCTAGTCTGGCATACTTGTCAATTTGTTCTGAGAATACTGTTTCTTACATTGCTGGTTTTGACAAAGCATTTGAAAATGTGAAACCTTAGTTGACTCCAGTGTATCAAATGTAACTTCCTTGCTGTTTTTGAAGTCTCGTCGGAGGTTTGACAGTGCCTTTAAAGGACGTCATTGAAGTGTGTTTGGGGTGTGAATAACATTTTCGATGCCATGTGTCGTCTGTCTGTGCATGGGTGTGACATTGTCAAATGAGAAAAGTCACAAATTAGTGCAATCTGTTTTGAAATTCTTATTATTATAAGCCTATCGTTTCAAATTTTCTATTTATTTTTTAATACACTTAACATTAACAGTATTTTGTAAAATTTTGATAAAGTGTCTGGGTGTTTTAAAGGTGGCCCTCCCTCCTCGCTTTTTTTTTTTTTGGGGGGGGGGCTGTTTTATTCTTGTTATTTTTTGGGGGGGGTTTGGGTTTTTTTTTTTTGGGGGGGGGGGGGGGGGGGGGTTAATTTCCACCATCATACTTCATTTTTATCTGCCTTGCCCTCTCCTTCCTCATTCTTCGCCCATCCCATCCCACTCTCACTACCATCTTTTGTGTAATCATTTTCCATTTTGTTAGAAATATATTTTGTTCTATGTTTAAGTCAAGAAGTCTACGTTTTTGTAAAAATAATGTCAGTGATGACATTATTTTGAACTGATGACCGAAAAGTCTGCAAATTTTGTTATCCCGTTTATATTTTTGTTTTGATCCTTATTATCCCAATTTTTTCTCTAAAACATGTAAAAAAAATTATCTAACCGTCACAATGTATATACATAGTAGGCTACATGTATTACTAAGTGTTCGACTGAGTGAGCTGGTAATTTGATGCAAGTAAGATTTCTTACCGTCCTTATTATATTATAAATCAAGAAGTCTTCGTTTTTGTTAAAAAAATGAAGTTCTACTACCGAAAATTCAGCAAATTTTGTTATCCCGTTTATAATTTTGTTTTAATCCTTTTTATCCCAATTTCGTCTCTAAAACGTAAAAAAAAATATCTTGCCATCACAATGTGTATACATAGTACATTTATTACTGTAAATATTCGACTAAGTGAGCTGGTAATTTGATGCAAGTAAGATTTCTTAATATCTTTATTATATTACAGTACTACTGTGCGTGAGTGATGCTGTAATTAACATTGACAAAGAAATTTCGAGAGACAATGGAGTCCGAGCAGCTTGTTTTGAAAACAGATTACGCTGCGTACGCTGTATTGTTTTGAACATACATGTACAAAGATGGCAGCAGCCCCGATAAACTCTGCCCCTTCGGCTTCAACTTGGTTGGAACTGTTGAGCAGGCGGCGCAACGTTAGGGCCTCTCCCTATATAGTTACTCCAAGATCTTTTCCCTTTTCTTTGTCGTCTGTCCCCATCAAATTCCTTCCACGATGGGTAAGCTGGGAGCTGTTAGCACAAACCTGCAGGAATAGTGGCTGTGGGCTTTGGTCATTTCATTGCCGAGATGGGGTGAAGGTATGGTTCGGCGGCACCCATGGTACCTGAGCAGCCTTTTCAGGACAGCACTGCTCCCCAAACATGGAAGAGGGGCTAGAACAGGTGTCCTAAAGAAAGCTCACCTCATTTACCCAGACTGGTTCACCACGATCAGTAAGGATGCAATGCAGTTGAAACAATAAAACAGAGTTGCAGAAATTGTTAGCTGCATCATTCATACACTTCAGGATAATGGCCCCATTCTAGAAAAAACAGCAATCCTGGCGATGGAGCTCAGCCGCTACGACCTCGATATCATATATTAATGCTCCCAGTGAAACTAGATTTGCTAAAGGAGGGACGTACTATTATCATTATCATTATTCTCATTATCACTATTATGATTACTATGAAATTTGTCCAAAAAAACTAGGAACATAAACATAAAATCTACAGCTTGACAAATCCTTTTTATTGGCACTTTTCCTTACAAATAAAACAATACAACACATATTAGCAAATTTTATATGAAGAAAACATACATATATTTACACTACAAGTTGCAAGTGTAACCTTTGTTAAGCACAGTTTACCAAAGCTTAAAGACAGTACACTCCTAAACATTATGATATCCAGCACAAGTACAAAATAAATACCGTATTAAAGAAACAAGACCTGATCCTGAAAAAGAGAGCATTTAAAAAAAACACATTGATTATTAATTACAATTATTTTTGAAAGCCCCCTTGTCATGCAAAACCATTAAAGTTTTGCAAATTATTATTAGAAAAGCATGTCTAAATTGCAAACATCAGTGCAAAGACTACCAACCAGCAAAGTGATTCTCTCGTTGCACTACTTCCTTTTAATGCCCCTGGTATGCACAAAAATCTTAACCAGGCTGGCTCCTTTGAGGATGATACTGTCAATTCCAGTAAAAACATGTCCAACTCCTCGACCAGTACATCTGATACTGCCCACACTATGACAAATTTGGACTTACAAGACAGCTTGCTGGTCCAAACATATTCAGAAACAAGCCTGCTAGCCACAAAGGCTTTATGACTTCTCGAGCTCATCTTATGACAAACACCTTGACTATCTCAGACAGATTTTTCAAACTACTTTCATCCAATGGACTAATCATCAACAAATGAAAACACATCTTTAGTTCAAAAGAACTGGATTTTCTTTCGCACGGCGACCTTGCTACAAGGAATCAAACCAAACTTAAAACATTACTTGCACATGGTATCTGTTTAAAATTTCATGTGAAGCACAATGGACAAAAAAAAGCTGTTCAGTGGTCAATCAGTATTAAGGAATCATTGATTTTACTATAAAACATTGTAACGTTAACGATCCTCTACAAAAATTCCAACACATTGAATTGTACAGCTTAGCATAGTCAAAACATTACATACTTGACTTGGACATCCTAAACCTATGCTCACAGACAAACACATCCCCAGTGACACATGTGATGACATCAGCACCAACTTTCACATTCTATGGATAGACCGCTCAGTGTAAGACTCTGCCATAGGTAATTTTTCAAAAGGCCTTATGGCGGAGTCTTATTCTAAGTAGTTAGAGGACCCATTAAAAGGACAGTAACTCGTTTATCTTTGGACCAATTTTAAAAAAACATCGAAGAAATACAAGTCGGCCATGAAGATGTTACATATTTATCAGAAAGAAAGAAATCAACCAAAATGTAAAAAAAATATCAAATTTAAAACATTTCAACCAAAATTGAGTGAGAGTTAAACGCAAAACGTAGAGTGCCTTGCACCCTGGCACGATCATAGGCTACCCTGTGCGCAACCGTGTGTATGTTTACCTAATTCTGTGGCTGTTTTGATCATTTGAAAGCGGTAGTAGTGTCCCTTGGCAACTGTAGGTTTCATATTCTGGTTCCTTTTGCCAGTGAGTCAATATTGTCATAAAGGGAGGGAAATTTTGAAAACGACATCGGAAATCATCTGAAAGTGTGTTTCGGTGAATATGAATTGAAAGTTGCCATAGATCGTGTTGATAGCTTTATTAAGTTCCGTGTTAACATCATTTTCAGCATCAAATATTCTAACACATGTTGTTTAATCATATTTGATTGCTTTCCAATCCTTTTTAGCTAACATACGTATGTGGGTGCGCTGGAGGCAGGGTGTTTCATGCTTTCGCCCTAGGCCCAACAAGCAGGTCGTGCTATGGGCGGGGCTGTCTAGAGTCTGCCAGGGCGCAACCACTGTTTAAGTTTGTTTTGTTTTTCATAAACAAACATGTTTTACTGTTCTTCTTGGGTGCTTGATTGATAATAACACAAGGCCCTACTAACTGTAACCTGCTGTCTGCTAGATCTGGATCTTGATCTATTTAAATGGACACTCGAAAAAGTACTGAAAGCAGCCACGGAGGCTGTGGCTAAAGGGATGCCAAAATGACAGGCAGCCCTGCGACTTGGCATTCCCTATACTATGGAACTTTGCAAGACAAATTGTATGTTAGGAAGGAGAAAAGTCATGGCTGAGGACACAACCATTTTAATGAAAGAAGAGGAAGAAGAGATTGTTGCCTGGGTGAAAAGAATGGCCAACCTGGGATGTGTGAGAACAAAGTCTGAGTTGATGGTTACGGTTAAAAGCATGCTGGACTTTTGAGGAAGAACAACCACCTGAACCGACAACATGCCATCCGAAAAGTGGTTCCATCTTTTCAAGCACCGCCATCCAGGTATAGTTTTCAGAAGGGCCCAGAAACTGGCATTTTTGACAATTGGGATTGATTGAGAAGTGGCATAAGCAGTTTCTCTCAACAGTCAAAGACATTGATGCCACCATACTCCTAGAAGGAAACAGAATCTTCAATTGTGACGAAAGCAGCCTTTCAATAGATGCCACGACCAATCGCGTTTTGGCTGACATGGAAAATAAATTTACTTACAAAGTTGGGGCAGAATCAAGGACCATGATCACTGTTCTTGCATGCGCCAGTGCCACAGGACAGTTTGTGCCTCCGCTGCTCATATACCCTGGAACCCAGTTTCCGGGTTTCTAGCCAAAGGATGTCTTTCCTGACTCCTACATCACAAGGTCACCCAATGGGTGGATAACACAGGACATCTTCGTCAACTGGAAGGAAGAGATTATTATTAAGGAAACAGAGCATTTAAATAAGCCGATACTGCTACTTGTTGATGGACATGATGTCAGCCACCAGTCTGCGAGGACATCCCAACTTTGCCAGGACAATGGCATCATACCTTATTGCCTACTGGCGCATGCCAGCCACATTCTGCAGCCTCTCGATGTCGGAGTTATCAAAACAAAGAAAGTAGAATGGCGGGCAGCAGTCCGTGAGTTCACCTTTAAAAGCTCGGAGGTGGTAACATAGAGAAACTTGGCAGGAGTGTAGAAACTGGCTTATGAAAACACAGTGAAAAAACAACTTTGCCCGACAGCCTTTAGGAAGAGTGGCATCTTCCCACCTGATCCAAGTGCTGTAGACGTATCCAGAGTGATCAGAAGAGGCCACACCACATGTCTCCCGTCCTGATGCATCAGAAAGTCTTGCTGTATCCATTCTGAAGATGGATACCTCTCCACCCACCATGGATACCTCAGCGGCACCACTGTCTCTTTACCCACCATGGGTAACCCAGTGACAACAGGTAACACTGCTTCCACACCTGCGCTACACACCTCAGCAAATTGAGCAAACACACCGGGCACCACTGCTCCCATACCTGCGCTACACACCTCAGCAAATACACTGCGCACCACTGCTCAAACACCCACCATGGATGCCACTGTCTCAGCCTCCACTTCATCATCTTCCCCATCTGCATTATCATCTTCAACCTCCGATTCCTCTACCCTTGCATCCACCCTGCACAAGTTCGCACTCATATGCAACCAAATATCTGAAAAGGAAATTCATACGTACTTCAAACAGCAGCAGGAGAGATCAAAAGGAGACCCCCTCTTTGAGCTTTGGAAAGTTTACCACAATCAAATCATGCAGTCTGGCAACAAGGCTCCTAAGGCACCGCAGGGAGACCCACTGAGGCAACTAGAACCCTCCATCTCTCCACTAGGGTAGGTTGGCGCAAATTCGGCAATGGGGCAACTTCAACAGGCTCAACCTAGGCCTACTTTTGCAAGTCGATTGGCGCCAGTCTCCTGTACCGATTTAAGCCAACTTTTTTCGTTGCACAGCCGATTCTCTCTAAAAAATAAAATCGGGACTTCCTTTGGAGCCTCTTGTTTCTATTTAAGCAAAAACACGATCGAAAACATCCACCCGAAGTTCACCGCTCCACCGCCGCGTTTTTTTCACTTTCGTAGAAAATTCTGAAAATACAGTCCTCCATTACTTTCTCCAAGACACCTGTGTTACTTCAAAGCATTCAAAAGGTTTTTAGTTTTAGTAAAAGCTTTACGGCACTTGCTTGCAACACAATAAGGTCATATAAGTGCCGAAGAATAGATGTGTTACAAGAGAGTAATAAACACAAAAAAGAAGGAGAGATGAGGACGATGGGTGTTTTATAAAGGAAAGAAGGAGCAAACCACACCAGAGCACCCACCAACCACCCACTCATAAGGTTTGTATCGAAACTTCGGTATCTTTACAGGCAATCGCCATTGAAGCAGCAATCCTACACCTGACCAACATTTTCATAATACATCCAAACAAGTTCAAGAACACTATTATCTTCACAGACGGAAAGTCAGTACTCCAAGCTCTGGAAAACATGAATTTCGAAA
>NW_004797796.1:337581-340081 GCF_000002075.1 Aplysia californica
AGCCCAGCCTGCCTATCCGTGGCTCAAACAATCAATACGTTCATACAGACCTATGCCGTTGACCTGACACTACAGTGGATACCTGGCCACAGCAACATCCCAGGAAACGACAGAGCAGACACCCTTGCCAAGAAGGGAGCATCACAGACACAACTTCACAACCCAGTATCACAACAGATAGCCAAGAACATCATCAAATGCAACACCAGGGAACGGGCTGAATGGATGGGCAATGGGCAAAACTGAAAGAACTGTATTTGCACACATGACAGCCCCCAACTCTAAAGATGCAATAAATTCCCTGCGTAGAAGAGAACAAGTCACGATATTTCGCCTGCGAACATAACACATACCACTAAACTCCTACCTTAATAGGATCCGCAAGGATACCCCACCTGACTGCCCGTTGTGCGACTGCCAGGATGAAACAGTACCACACCACCTCTTTAACTGCCCAGCACTTTGTGACCTGCGTAGCACCTACCTACCTGCCTCCCCAGACATCGGAAACACTCTATACAGCGACAAAGCACAGCTGATTAAAACCTGTCAATTCTTTGCCATTTCGACAGACCGAAGGGCTAGAACCCAAATGGCCGCTGGATCGGAAAAGTAAAGTAAAGTAAAGTACATTCATTTAAATCCATACATATAGAACTTGAAATAATGATTAAATGACTTTATAAGACTCATTTAAGGTGACGGGTTGAACATTTTATGGTTGGTGCAAATTCGACAGGGCAAACCGGGCAACTTCGACAGGAGGGTGGGTCAATTTCGACCTGGGTGGGGCAAATTTGTACCACGCCTAGGGTAGACAAAAATGTAGGCCTAGGCTTAGGGCCTACGATTAATTGTCATAAGCCTAGGCCTGATTGCATTATTGTCTGATCATGAAGCAAAATCCACAACAAGTCAGATTCACATATACTATATTAGCCATGTGCCTTGGTCTCCCCATCCTTAGGATTCACTGTACTAATACCCCCCGACTTATCATCTTTTTAGAGTCTCTAGCACTCGTTACTACAATTTGCTGTGTTTCAGCATGCCTTACATGAAATACTCGTCAGAAGAGATGAGCATGCCTTACATGAAATACTCGTCAGAAGAGATGAGAAAGGCACTTGAAGCCATAAAAAATGGCATGATCTTCCGAAAAGCAAGCAAAGAATTCGGTATTCCTCGAGCCACTCTTATTGATTACGTCAATGGATGGTCATCGCTGAATTGTCCCGGTTGGGCCCAGAACATCCCAAAAGAGGTGGAGGACGAAATGGTCCGAAAAATTATTCAAGCTGGAGACGGGTTTTCTCCTGACAAAAAGGAAAGTGCTGGCGAAAGTTGGCAGATTGGCAACAGCACTACAACTACAACTGAAAACACAGTTTAAGGGGAACATGCCAAACAATGACTATTTGAGAGGGCTAAAGAAACGACACCTAGAGCTGATCATAAGGAAACCCAAAGCCTGTGAAAGCAGCAGGATGAGGATGTTGAATGACAGAATCCTTGAAAAGTCTGTTGATATGCGTATCTGCAGAAGTTTTGTATGTGTGTCATGTTTGTTTAGCTTCCATGGATGGGGGTTAGCAGCAGGTGAATTTAGACAACAGCAACCAAAAGTATCACAGAGAAGCTTCCACAAAAAGCAACCATTTTGACAGAATTTTCTTTTCCGCAGATATTTTGATACGCTCAAAGCTACAGTGGCCACCCTCCACCTGGAAAACAAGCCCAACTGTATTTGGAATATGGACAAAACTGGATTACAGTTTCTCCATTGGCCAAGTGCAGTTGTGGCGCAGAAGGGGAGGAGGGTAGAGCTTGGCCGCACCAGCGACTCCAAAGAACATATCACCGTCCTTGCGTGTCAGTGCATTGCTGAAGACAATGCCTCCCTTGTGCATCGTAAAGGGAAAGGCCCATCGGTCGATGCAGTCATTTGCCACTCTTGATGCGCCGGAAGGAACGGCCTGGACGTGCTCTGACAAAGCGCGGAGGACCGAAATCTCGGGGGAGGAGTGGTTTTCCAATGCATTTCTCCAACACTGTGGCCCAGAACGCCCAGTTACTCAAACTGGACTGCCACTCCAGCCATGAAACCCTTGACCTCGTCCAAATGGCAGAAGCCAACCACATCACAGTGCTGGCACTCCTTCCCCAACACCACATCGGAGCTGCAGCCGCTGGATAAGGTGCTCTTTAAGCTCTTTAAGCCCTTTAAGAGATTTTTTAAACAGGTATGCATATTATATAAATGCAGTTTTTTTATAAATTGAATTATGTTACCATGTCCTTTTTTGTCTTATATTATAAGTGTGTATGTGTGTGTGAGATTTGGGGAGGGGATTAAAATATCTACATTTCTTTCAACAGAAGTGGTGTTAATCGGCCAAATTAGACATCACAGTACACTGACACGGGGTCAACCAGTCGTAGCATTGTTCCCATAATGCCAAGCACCCGAGAAAACAACTGTTAAATTAACATTGTCTAA
>NW_004797796.1:341925-344980 GCF_000002075.1 Aplysia californica
TTTAAATCCATACATATAGAACTTGAAATAATGATTAAATGACTTTATAAGACTCATTTAAGGTGATGGGTTGAAAATTTTATGGTTGGTGCAAATTCGACAGGGCAAACCGGGCAACTTCGACAGGAGGGTGGGTCAATTTCGACTTGGGTGGGGCAAATTTGTACCACGCCTAGGCTAGACAAAAATGTAGGCCTAGGCTGAGGGCCTACGATTAATTGTCATAAGCCTAGGCCTGATTGCATTATTGTCTGATCATGAAGCAAAATCCACAACAAGTCAGATTCACATATACTATATTTGAAGAAATTTAGTGTACATGATATACTTTTAAACAGTCACATGTTAGCCATGTGCCTTGGTCTCCCCATCCTTAGGATTCACTGTACTAATACCCCCCGACTTATCATCTTTTTAGAGTCTCTAGCACTCGTTACTACAATTTGCTGTGTTTCAGCATGCCTTACATGAAATACTCGTCAGAAGAGATGAGAAAGGCACTTGAAGCCATAAAAAATGGCATGATCTTCTGAAAAGCAAGCAAAGAATTCGGTATTCCTCGAGCCACTCTTATTGATTACGTCAATGGATGGTCATCGCTGAATTGTCCCGGTTGGGCCCAGAACATCCCAAAAGAGGTGGAGGACGAAATGGTCAGAAAAATTATTCAAGCTGGAGACGGGTTTTCTCCTGACAAAAAGGAAAGTGCTGGCGAAAGTTGGCAGATTGGCAACAGCACTACAACTACAACTGAAAACACAGTTTAAGGGGAACATGCCAAACAATGACTATTTGAGAAGGCTAAAGAAACGACACCTAGAGCTGATCATAAGGAAACCCAAAGCCTGTGAAAGCAGCAGGATGAGGATGTTGAATGACAGAATCCTTGAAAAGTCTGTTGATATGCGTATCTGCAGAAGTTTTGTATGTGTGTCATGTTTGTTTAGCTTCCATGGATGGGGGTTAGCAGCAGGTGAATTTAGACAACAGCAACCAAAAGTATCACAGAGAAGCTTCCACAAAAAGCAACCATTTTGACAGAATTTTCTTTTCCGCAGATATTTTGATACGCTCAAAGCTACAGTGGCCACCCTCCACCTGGAAAACAAGCCCAACTGTATTTGGAATATGGACAAAACTGGATTACAGTTTCTCCATTGGCCAAGTGCAGTTGTGGCACAGAAGGGGAGGAGGGTAGAGCTTGGCCGCACCAGCGACTCCAAAGAACATATCACCGTCCTTGCGTGTCAGTGCATTGCTGAAGACAATGCCTCCCTTGTGCATCGTAAAGGGAAAGGCCCATCGGTCGATGCAGTCATTTGCCACTCTTGTTGCGCCGGAAGGAACGGCCTGGACGTACTCTGACAAAGCGTGGAGGACCGACATCTCGGGGGAGGAGTGGTTTTCCAATGCATTTCTCCAACACTGTGGCCCAGAACGCCCAGTTACTCAAACTGGACAGCCACTCCAGTCATGAAACCCGTGACCTCGTCCAAATGGCAGAAGCCAACCACATCACAGTGCTGGCACTCCTTCCCCAACACCACATCGGAGCTGCAGCCACTGGATAAGGTGCTCTTTAAGCCCTTAAAGAGATTTTTTAAACAGGTATGCATATTATATGAATGCAGTTTTTTATAAATTGAATTATGTTTCTCTGGCTTCCAACCATGTCCTTTTTTGTCTTATATTATAAGTGTGTATGTGTGTGTGAGATTTGGGGAGGGGATTAAAATATCTAAATTTCTTTCAACAGAAGTGGTGTTAATCGGCCAAATTAGACATCACAGTACACTGACACGGGGTCAACCAGTCGTAGCATTGTTCCCATAATGCCAAGCACCCGAGAAAACAACTGTTAAATTAACATTGTCTAAGACTTAGGTCAGACACAGCTGAGCATCAAGATTACAAGCTCTTGCTTCCGAGGGGGAGACCTTAAACACAAGGCAGCCATGAAGTTGGTCCCAATTTCTGCTGCAGGAGTCTTTTTGTTTTTATTGATCAAATGACATTTAAGTAATTCGTTCAAACAAACTCAAAAACATTTTGCAGGGCCTGCACTGAGTTCATGGCTGACAACCCAGGAAACACTGTGAACAAGATAATGTGGCCAAAGCTCTTCCGACAGGCATGGGAGGCTGCCATGACTGAGGACAAGGTCAGGTGATGAAGCTTAACGTGTCTTCCTTACCAATCACCAAGAACATCCTCAGCATCAAAGGACCATTCTTCTTAAGAACAATAATGCTTACAAATTTAGGCTAATGGTAGGACCCTGTTGTTTGCTGTCTTCTTTCAGGTAACAGGTACCTATCTACTCTGTTGATAGAGGTGCTGTGACCCCAAGCCACTGACGCCTCTTAAGGGACAGAACAGCCACTGTCTTGTGTAGTAGAGGTACCAGCTGGGGAAACGGTTGAGATTGAACTTCCACCAGAGTTTCAATGCCTTCAATTCAGCGACATTGTGGTTATGGAGGAGGAGCCAGCGCGAGACTGTGCTTCTGAGGACCGTCTCATGGAGGATGACGAACGAAATGTTTTTCCCACTGGAGCCTCATGTCTTGCCTCAAGTAGCCATCTCTCAAGCCTCAACCTTGCTTCAAGTCACCATCTCCCAAGTTTCAACCTTGTCTCAAGTCTTGCCTCAAGTTGCCATCTCTCAAGTTTCAACCTTGCCTCAAGTTGCCATCTCCCAAGTTTCAACTTGCCTCAAGTTGCCATCTCTCAAGTTTCAACCTTGCCTCAAGTTGCCATCTCCCAAGTTTCAACCTTGCCTCAAGTTGTCATCTCTCAAGTTACAACCTTGCCACACGTCGCCATCCAGGGCATATATTCAGTACACCCCCAACTCCCCCCAAGAAAGCCAGCAAGAAAAGCCTTCCTTCCCACAGGATTCTCACAAGCCAGAAGATCTTGGACTTAAAGGCCAAACTTCTTGCAGAAAAACAACAGAAAGAGGCTGCAAAGCAAAGCAAAAGGAAAAAATAAAGAATAAGAGTATTTGAAATAATTTTCCAAAACGAATGTTCCTGTTCTATTTATATATATAT
>NW_004797796.1:345272-397544 GCF_000002075.1 Aplysia californica
GGGAAGCACATAAGAATAAAGAACATAATAATTAAAAAGTAGAATGGCCGCTTTACACAACGAGACCAAGATGGTCTGCATGCTTTCATAAAGGCGGTAGCAGTATCGGTAACATCTGCCGCAGTACACAAACCTGTGGAAATTTGCCCCAACCTACCCTCACACAAGAAAACGCAAGGCAGAAAAGTTACTGACCCCATGAGAGGAGAGGCCACGAAACAGATTTTAATTCAGAAAGAACATGACAAGAAAGAAGAATAGAGAAAAAAAGCAGAGAGGAAGGTAGATCAGGAATGACAAAAAAAAGAAGCTGAGAAGAATCAGGACAAACAAAGACAGGCTGAAGAAAGAAGAAAAAGACAAGAAGAGAAAAAGAAAGAAACCGAAAAAAGGAAAATGGAGGCCAAAAAGAAGATGTCAGTGGATGAAAATGAGATGGTCCGTTGCTAAGAGGGGGAAGAGGACGCAATGTCCGAGGACAGTCTTCTGGGTGTCCTGGAGGGGGCACAACAAGAGGGAGACCAGAAACTGCCCAGTCTGTCGCAACACAAGTCAGGAGACGCAGTGGATCCAGTGTGCTACCTGTAAAGCATGGTACCACCACACTTGTGTCAAGAACATGGACCTCGTTGGAATGACCCAGGCTGAACTTGAATCTATCAACAGCTTCCAGTGAGACTTTTGCGCCTAAAAGCACCTTTAACGTCATCATGGAGGGAGGGAGGGATAACACTAAGATGTATCTGGAAAATAGAATGGTAATGAATGGTTGACGTTTGCTTTCTTTGCACAATTCCGATTCCCATGTTCTTGTTTCAGCTTAAAATTTTGACTCAAGTTTGTTTCATACTGATGTTGAAATTGTGCTTGCTAATTTTTTTATACAAAGTTTAATTCTCAGTTCCCACAGGTCTTTGTTCTGAATTAGAATTTAATATTCTTTGTGTTGTTAAGTTACCGTTTCTTCAGATCAGTTCTCTCTTCCATTATTCTCTGCATTAGCGCTCTTTGCGTTTGTAAGTAACACAGAGCATGCTTGTGAATACCCGGTAATTGTGAGTCTGGTCGCGGCCAGGACGAAGAAAAGGTCGGGTTATGGGCCGGGTAGTTGCGCCCCATACTGGCGGTGGTCGTGCTTGGTTCGAGTGGTCTCGCGCGGGGCGAAGTACTTGATCACTACAAACAATTGTGTGAGCACAACTAAGGACGAGAATCTCGTTCTGACAGCAGAAAACGGAAGTTGCTATCACATAACAATGGCAGACACAATAGTGTGATGATAACTATCAGCAGTCAGAACGCTGGAAGTGCGGGAGATATGCAGCACTCCATGGATGTGTTCTCCAATGCATGCAGCAACTTCGGACTCACCATCAGTACGAAGAAGACAGAGGTTATGTATCAGCCTGCACCGGCAAACCCCTACCAAGAACCTACTGTGACAGTGAATGGGCAGAAGCTAGAAAATGTGGACAAGTTTGTGTACCTAGGCAGCACTCTTTCTCGCAGTGAGCATATCGACGATGAGACCCATGCTAGAATCGCAAAGGCGAGTTCTGCGTTTGGACGTCTACGTTCATCAGTGTGGGAACGCAAAGGAGTGAGCCTATCGACCAAGCTCAGTGTCTACAAAGCCATTGTCCTCACCACACTACTATATGCAAGCGAGACCTGGACAGTATACCAGAGGCATGCCAAGAAACTCAACCGATTTCACCTCAACTGCCTCCGCAAACTGCTCAGAGTGAAGTGGCAGGACAAAGTCCCAGACACTGAAATCCTCGAGCAGACAGGTATGTCGAGCATCTTCACAATGCTCCGAAAGACACAACTCCGCTGGGCTGGCCATGTAGTCAGAATGCCAGACGAGCGTCTGCCAAAACGCATCCTATATGGAGAACTTCAGACTGGAGCACGCTCCCATGGAGGTTAGAAGAAGCGGTTTAAAGACACCCTGAAGGCCTCTCTGAAAGACTTCGGCATTAACCACAACTCGTGGGAAACGACAGCCCAAAACCGTGCAGCCTGGCGTGGAGCCATCAGCAAGGGAGCGGCAGCGTATGAATCACGGCGACTGGAAACAGCGAAGAGCAAGCGCACAACAAGAAAATCCCGTGCAAGCAGTGCTCCCGCATTTCATGACCATACAGCGCTACCTTGCCCTCACTGCCCAAGGACCTTCAAAGCGAAGATTGGCTTAATCAGCCACCTCAGGACCCACCCCACCCCCCGGATATGATGAAGAAGGTCTTCTTCCCTCAGGAAGGGCGAACACCATCAGCAGTCAGTGAAACGAGATATTTGAGCACAAGTGGTCGCGCCCCAGGCAAGCTATTCTAGCGACTTCTTAAAAATTAACCATATTGTCCCATTTCAAATAGTCTCTATTTGTGCATTGAAGAAGAAATTTATAGAAAATTGATATTGCCTAATAAACTCAGGTAGGTGACGTCGATTTAAATTTCCAGGGACTGGCCATTTATTTCCCTACAAGCTCCAGCCAATATGCCACTGGAAAATTTGAATAACCACGTGGCATGTTTCCGAGTCGATTCTTTGGACGCTATGTTCAGCATTGAGTTTTAACTCTTCGATCATTAGTGGGATGTTTCTGTTGACTATGTCCTTTAAAAAAAAGGCAATTATTGAAGGCCCTTAAGTTAAGGGAAAAGTGGTTACCCTTCATTTGTAAACTTTTGGCTTATAAGGCTTTCTCTAAACACCTTTCTTACAATCACACAAGGGCCACTCTTGACTTGTGGGGTGAGGCTCAATCCCACTGGAACCAGGCCTCTACAGCATAACATCTTCTCCTCAAACTTCTACAAAACTTTCTCAGCACGATGAGATATCTATCTGATGTGACTGTCATGGTTTTACCGTCCTTGTCCTGAAACCAGAACATGCTGATCACGTCCCTGTAGCTGAACATTGTTTGTGTGCTTAGTAAGGTTTTATGGTGCTCGCAACTGCATAAGGTCATATAAGCACCAAGAGCGAAATGCTCGCAGCTAAAGGGGTTTGAAAACAACAAACAACAGCATGAGCACCAAGGGGTAGATGTCAACAGAGAAGTCTAGGCGGGGAATCTGGCTTACTCAGCTCACCTCCCTAGCCTCAACAGCACAAAGTCTGATTCGACTATCAAGGCATCCCGGAAATAGCAGTTCACAAGAGAGTGACAAACATACAAAGAAAAAGCAGCAGTTCCCCCTAGCACAGTATGAGCATGATATTGACAAATCAGCCCATTTACAATTCTACTGTACATAAGAACATGTTAATATCCCTCCTTTGGGAATGGCCTAAAGACATCTCAGTCAGTAGCACTGCCCTGGGTGGGGGGGAGCTGAACATGGTTAAGAAGTAAAATTTTGCATCTTACCCAAATCTGGTTGAAATTTTTAAACTGTGATATTTCTCGAACATGTAGATTGATTTTCTTCATATTTACAAACTCGATATCCTCACGGTTGAATTTTATTTGTTTGAAGTTTGGTTGAAATTAGTACAAAGACGATGGAGTTATTGCCCTTTAGGTGGGTTGGGTTTTTTTTAGACACCCTGTACTTATCATCAAACACAGGAGCTTTCTTTAATCTACCCTTTTTCAAACAGCACTACGTCAGTAAACCCAGAGTACGCTTTGTGTCGAACACATAGAAAGCAATCTCCCCACAGTCCACCACAGCCCAATGGACTGCAACCCCATCTGCCTGACTCAAGATTTGGAGCTGGCATAGTTCAGGGGGCCGGCTGTTCCGTGACCTGTGGCAAAGAGACAAAACAGGGTTTTTTAAATCATATATGGCATCGTTTAAAATATCAATAAAAATAAATGGAATAATGGATTCTTATGACCCCCACAGTAAGCTCAATCAAGCTGAATTTTTGTGTTTACAACTTTTGCAAATGAATAAACAGGAAATTTAACATATTCGTCCATTTTTGGGGATATTCTCAACAACGAATGTAGGCCCTATAAACGATGAAGTTATGCTAGCACAAGAGAACCATTCACTTGAGATAGGACAATTTTCTATAAAATTTTCTTGTCAAACTGACCTACACTCCTATACTTGTATTGTCGGTTGTTTTGAACTTTTTAAACACAAAGTGAAGATTTCAGCTAAGAATAAGGTGCTGGTGCGCACATACCATTCCTTCTTCATTTCTTTTCGGGCACACATACTAGGGCATGGCCGTCCAATACGTGGCCTGTGGGCCACAATTTGGCTCATAACACCAAACAGTGTGGCCCTTACTAATCTTTTTTATATTTTAAAAACTCAATGCACTAGATGTTATTAGATTACATACTTTGACGTTGACTGGCCCTAATGTTTCTCACTGCCAATGAAAAATATTGCACACTTCTGCAATAGGGCCTTCAGTTCAAATTCTATTGGGATGCAGCATTTCCGTAAAAGCCTTTAATTACTTGTTTGCACTTTGTTTTTTATTCCTGACCTCTTCTTTATTTTTGTCTCATGTTGGATATGAGGATGCCCTGTTATCTTTGTACTGTTTAAATTATACTTTTTGTGTAGACACCAAAAATATATAAGGTTAGCTGAATTGCATAATCCTTTGTTGATTTTGAAGTACAGTCAAACTTCATTATACCCCCTCCCATTCCATAAACTCTGCTTACTGTTAGGTTTTCCCCAATGCATGAAAAGGAACACCTATATGAACATACTATTTGCCCCCTTAAACCACCATCTGCCCACGGTCTGGAGTTGTACAGTCTTTACTAAAAAAACAACGTAAATTTTCCCAGCATCACTGCAAGCAAACAGGCTGCCAGAGGTACACACTACACATGGTGTAAGGCAACCACTCAGTGGATACGCAGTGATCATCTGTTTTTCTCCTACATGTGAGCTAGCAGTTGTCACTTACTTTCTCCCTGCCAGCCCATTCCACCTCCCTATCATTGTCTTTTTTATTTCAGGCGGCATGCATTTACTAAGTAGCCTCTGATCTGAAAGTATGTGTAATTTGCAGTTTGAATTTGTACATATCCACACACACACAAACAAACAAACAGAGAGGGAAGTGTGTGGGTGTGTGTGTCTGTGTGTGTGTGTGTGTGTGTGTGCGTGCATGCATGCGTGCGTGCGTGTGTGTGTATGATAGACAGAGAGAGAGAGAGAGAGAGAGAGAAAGAGAGAGAGAAGGGGAGAAAGAAAGAGAGAGAGAAGGGGAGAAAGAAAGAGAGAGAAGGGGAGAGAGAAAGAGAAGGAGAGAGAGAGACACAGAGAGAGAGAATGGGGGGGGGGAGAGAAAGATGGGAGAGGGGGAGGGGAGGAGGGAGGGAGGGCGTGAGAGGACAAGAGAGAGAGACAGAGAGAGACAGAGAGAGAGATAGACAGAGAGAGAGAAAGCCATCTTCATGCTCATCCCAAAGTTGTCAGTATAACAAGTTTTGACTGTATTTTGAAATCAGGGGAGAGAACTTTATTTTATAATGTTTTAGTAAAAGTTTTATTGCACTTGCAAAAAAATTCGGTCAGTATAAGTGCCCAATATTAGAGGTATTACAAGAGATTCACAAACATAGAAAAGAAGGGAAAATAAAGATGATAGATGTTTAACAAGAAAGAAGGAGCAAACCACCAGCTAGAAGAGAACATTTATTTGTAGAAAGAAATACTAAGGCAAAGTATGATGTATCCATTCAAATATTTTAAAACTTCTTTCTTTTTCTAACAACAGTTCAATACAGTGCAACTGACCAGCAGAGATATTTTACAAGTCCCCCAAAAGTAAACAAAGAAAGACAGACACAGGGATCAAAGACAGCAGACAGGGAAGACACAGAGCTTTCATTTGACAGGCATCACATGTCATTTATCAGGATGGATAAAGGAGACAATAATATGTTTGTTCTAAATTCAAGTTAATTTTCTAAAAACCTAGACCACCTTCGCAAAGAACGACAAGTGGAAATGACTGAATACCCATCCAGTAGCACAGAGAAGGTAAGTGGGTAGCAATTGAGTGTACTGAATTGCATTTATAACTTGATTTTTTGTTTTAGTAAGTGTCTCACAGAACTTGCACCACAATTACGTCATGTAAGTGCTGAAGATTAGAGATGTTACAAGAAAGTAACACATGAAAAAAAGGAGAGATAAGGAAGAGATAGAAATTTAATAGGAAAGAAGGGGCAAACCACACCAGCGCACTTGCAAAGCACCCTCTGACTGGATTTTAAAAAACAAAATCATTTTATGTAACACAAAAGAAAGCCACAATCTTCACTCACTTTGACACAAGAACTCGATGGTCTGGTCTGCCTGGCATGCTCTTCTTGAATCTGCTGTCCGGCAAGTGAACATCAAAGCTCAGGTGAGAATGCTCAATGACATCATCGCTGGAAAGGGGGTGGAGAATGATGGAAAGGAGAGAAGTGTCATTAGACAGTACAGGTTTAGTAAAGATTTAGTAAGAGTTTTATGACACTTGCATCAGAATAAGGTGATAAGAGAGCCAAAGATTAGAAGCGTTACTTCTAGAGAGTCTAAGAGAGTAACACCCAAAACAAAACAAAACAAAAAAAGGAGAAGAGATAAGACGATAGATCTTTGATGTAGGAAAGAAGGAACAAACTACACTAGAGCACCTGCCCACCACCCACAGATGGTATTAAGAGGCAGAACAAGTGTTAATTCAATGTTTGTCAAAGGGAAGACTAGGGGGCCTGATTTGAAATGAGAAAGGGTTACTCATACTATCAATGTAACACATCTATTTAACAAAACTGCCTTCCTAAAACTTCCCATTTCAAGTAGATTCAAAGTCAATTAAAGGTATTTTGATCAAAAGTACAGTAGTACAGAGGTGATGAAAGAAAAAGAAAAGGACGAACATGCGTGTGTATGCGTGTGTTTTTTTGTGTTCAAATGGGAAGGAGAACAGGGTTGATGGAAGGAGAAGCAATTCTATTTTAACTTTTATGGACCTTCTTTCAAAGCACCTAACAATCAGTATTGAACGTGGATTTCAGCAAGGGGTGACTGCCTAATAACCGACTTCAAAATCCATACCTGAATCAATAGACTTTATTAAAACTAATTTATCTGATTTTTCCTCTGTTCATGCTCTTTGGGGACTGACAGTGCTGTGAACTACATGAATATAATAAGAAATAACCTGTTAAAATTCTCTGCCACTGTCATTCAAAATGATGTGACATGTGGAATACATCAGACCTACCATTTAAATTTTATGAAATCTCAAAAATCAGGATCTCGGGGGGGGGGGGGGGGATAGGGATTTTGTGAAAAAAATCGGGATCAAGGCGACGAGACGGGCATGATCGGCTTGTGCCACGATAGTCGCTTTGCGCCCTCAATCTGGCTGGCAAACTGATCCAACCCGATCCCCCGATGGGCACCCAAATACTCAGACAAGCGACAGTCGTTTTAGGCTAACGACAACAGCCAACCAACCAAAGGTAACAACAAATCTCTTATCCCTCGTATGCGTTCAGACCAAAGCAACGACAACGGCTGAGAGTTAGTCTTGTCAGCGCAATTAGCTGTGTAAGGGTCAGAACGACTGTCGCTCGTCTGAGTATTTAATGTGAACGCGCAGTTACCAGACACTCGGGCGATGCTTCTTTTGAAAGTAACAGCAGAACTACGAATATCGTCAATTATTAATTTGTATGTTCCAATTGTAATAGTTATCAGGCTATCATCGGAGAACTCCGATTGTGGACAAAGATCAAACACAACTTGGGGCGAATCAACAACTAGATTCGGCATTGATATTTCGGAAAACAATGCTCCGAGTTCCTACTGACAAAAAGTTCAACTGGTGCTTCCCGCTATAGAAAAGAAGGCAGAGTACGTTTTTAAAAATATCCAGGACAACAGCAGACTGCAACAAAAAATCGATATATACGAGATCGAAATTGAGAAAATCGGGATGGTTGAGATTTGGGGAAAAAAATTAGTATATCCCAACTAAATCAGAACAAGTGGCAGTTCTGAATACATTTAAAATGAGATGTACGGTAATTCTCACTCCAACACCAAGAACAAACAGCCTTATTTTGAGCCAAGCAGATTTACCTCACTTTGAGTTCTTTGTCATCGGCAGGTTTAACAATGTTAAGTTTCTCTAGGATGGACTCTGAAAGAGAAAAACACAAAAAGATTTCTATTATGAATCCCCTCTACAGGCATAAAGGGTATACTGTTAGCATCAAAACGTAAAGACATACGACTGGTCTTAAAAATAAATCCAAACTTTTTAACCTTATCCATACATCGTGTTTTACTATCGCATCCATACGACGTGGGGAACTCTGTGCCACCACTTTCCAAAGAGGAAATTTACTCGTTATCGCACTAGAAGTATTCTAAAAAGTAAATACAACCCCGGGGTACAAAATGTCCCTAAGGAGTACGAGTAGGGTTAAAGGAGCGTGTTAGTGTTATGTGTTTTACCAGAAAGCAAGAAACAGAGTTTTGAGAGAAGCAAAAGACTGCAAAGGCAGGAGAAAGAGGACAATGAGTCTTTTTTCCTTGGTTTAAAAAGACACAAAATTATGATCTTGAGCCAGGAAAAAGTAAGACATTTAGTCAGAAACATCAGAGCAAAGGTACGAAAGTCATGACCTATCAGAGCCATCAGCTAAGAGTTAAATAGATACATTGAAGAGCACATAACAAAGACGGCATGGAGTAAACAAACAATCCAAACCATCTTGAAGGAAAAAACAGGCAAGAAGGTAATTTCTCAGGTCTCATAAATTTAACTTTATTAACCTGAATGAAAAATCTTTCACAAACTATTGACATTTACTTCAGCAGCTTTTGATTTGAAGATTTTATAACATCTCTCACAAGGACATCCCAGCCAAAAGTCCATCATGGTCATAGAGGGGTCTTGTGAACAAGTCAGGCAGCAACATGAGAAAAAGCAGATGGCAAAAGGGCCAATTTGGACAGCTATTTTCTTTACAAATTTTCAACACATGTGTTGAGCTTCATGTTACCACACATCAAACCCATTAATCACTGTAAGCAGTAATGCTTTGAGAACTCATCACGATGAATTTCGTGACAAAAATGTTGCCCCTGGTTAAAAGATATCGCTCTTACAAATCACTCATTGCTTACAAAAAGTGACAGTGGTTCACCCAGCACATGGTAGGACAAGACCGCGACCCCAGTGCTTTCTTGTCGTAACTCCATTTTTTAAAACAGTTGAAATTTAACTTCTTCTTAAGCTCACTCCTTGTTATGAACTGTTTTCACTGGTATTAAAAATGGAGATATGGCAAGAAAGCACTGAGGTAGAGAGATGTATAAACTGCCAAAACAATACTTTTGTGTTCCGTAGAGGTAATATTCTACTTCTACATGAAATAATTTTTTAAAATCTTACCCGAACTCCAGGCATCACAAGGGTTAACAAGAGGGGTGATATCCCCCTGCCATAAGTGGCTGACAGGGGTGCTGTTTGATAATTCCTTCATTCGATCTGCAATTTTCCTTCGGTGATCTGCCCAGCTGTGAGATTTGACCACTGGTCTCCTTTGTGTCCATTCCGCAAAAGAAAAAGACAGAGCCCCTAAGCGTCTTTCTCTATCTTCTTCATGCTGGGCTTGTCTGGCTAACGGCTCCACTGGGTTCTGAAACAGTATAGTATGTATAATATCACAAAAATACTGTTCCACAAAACTAAATGACAGACTTAATAATTTTTCAAGAAACAATAAAATAAGGTTACTTTATTTTATTTTACAAACTACATTCCAGAGAGAGGAAACGAGAGAGAGAGGGAGGGAGAGAGACGGAGGGAGAGAGAGAGGAAGGGAGAGAGAGAGAGGGGGAGGGAGGGAGGGAGAGGGAGAGGGAGAAAGAGAGAGAGGAGATAGAGACAGAGACAGAGAGGGGGGAGGGAAGGGGTAAGATAGTTGGGCTAGAGAAGACATCCTTGTTGTTCTACAGGACCTTGGCACATTTCTTTCTAGTCAAACAAACAAGGCTTGTCCCTATCACACTTCGTTTAAAAACCTTAAAAATGATAACAAAACAGACCACAGGTTTCATTTCGTAACCAATACCGCAAGTTTGGGAAAGCACAAAGAAGAGTACACCAACTACTGAGTCCAGAGATGAGCATAATAATTGTCATTTAGTGTGAGGAAAAAGCAAGACCAGTGAACCTTAACAGAAGCAGGACGTAAAGAAGTAGGACCAACCTATGGCATCCTCAATCACCAGCTTATTAACCGCTACATTTCATCATATTATATTATTACTATCGAACAATTTGTTACATCGCCTCCAAATCCGAATAGCTCAAATCAATGCAGCTCAACTCATCTTCAGAAAGATAAAAGAAGCCATCTAACTTTTGAGTTAAGGGGGGATTTCACACGCTGCCTGTGAAAGATAACATTTGTTTGTAAAATTAATGTCATTCGATAGTAACAAATGAACAATGTGGAAAACCAGTATATTTGACCAAAAAGCATGAGCACATACAGTCGAACTTGCCCCAGACAACCACCCATTGTTGAGAAGAACAGTGATAATTTTAGACAGGTGGTCCTCTTGGACTGTCTTTATAATACAGGCAAAAAACACAAAGGGGAGTGGCAGTTGTACAGGTGATTGTCTAAGATAGGTCTTTAGAGAACATTCGACTGTGTATGTGTTTTATCAGTTAGCGATTTTCACTGACAAAATTTTAATACCTTTAGTCTGTAGTCGTCCACATCAAAGAACAGCATGTCATCAGTGTCTTCACTGATATGAATGTTATCTGGCAACAATTTTTTCTCTGGCAGCACCAGGGACAAAACCCGTTTGCCTGCCAAATCTGGGAACTTCACAGAGTTGTCCTGAAAAGACGTCTGCTCCAGACAGGTCTTCTTATTGTCCTGAATTTCCTCGCCTGTCCCATCTGTCCGTGACTTCTGCTTAAAACAGTCCAACCAAGCCTCAGAATAGAACTCTCTAACTGAACCACTAGGTGAGCTGGACCCTTGACTGTTTTCACTTAAAGTTTTATCACCATCCCCCTTACTGCTTGAGACATCAGATACATCTGGGTCATCAGAACGCAACTTTTTAGCATCACTGACCCCATCTGCTTGACCTGATTCTAGCTCCTCACTCTCTGATCTCAGACGCTTCTGCCCTTCCGCTATCTGCTTGGCTGAGTTATTAGCCATAGTTTCTCCACTCTGTCCCACACTCTCAACAGAATCATCCTTCACAACAGCAGCAGAATTTTCACTGTGTCCACTCTTATCAAAACTTTCTTCTGCCTCATCCAGCCGCTCCTGTGAGGAGGAAATCTGTGGGTCACACACACCACTTGGGCCTGGCTTGTCTGGCTGGGGGCGGCCACCTTTCTTTTTCCTCGCCTTCAGCGTCCGTTTGTCCAGGTATTTATCCAAATTGATCTGCCTCTCATAGTCTGTGACTAGTGGCCTGTGGAGAAGGATTTTTGTTCTTCGTAAAGACATGGAAGAAAAGCATAACAGGCATAGCAGTCCACATAAAGTTATTAGCAAAGATAAACAGTTTTGTCAGAAGACATCCTTTCTGCCAAAGGCAGACATTCAGTGCCTTATTCTTCTTTTCAATCACTTAAAATGATCGACTAGCCCAGGCCTGTGTGGTGTAATAGTTAGGCTCTTCACCTTTTACACAACACATAGGAGTTTGATTCCCAGGAGTGGAAATATTTCATCAAGTACCGCCATCATTCCTGGATTTCCCCAGACAAGCACAGTAGAAGCACCCTGCCTACGAAACCATACCCGCACATTCATATACACCCATTCTCACATATTCTCTCACACACCCTCTCTTCCACACACATATGGTATAAATGAACAACTGTTAATAATAATGTTCAAGTTAGATACCAATAGTGGAGGGCATAATTTATGTGGCATTGAACACGATCCCTCCTTCTTATCCTGGAGTTTGGGGTCCAAGTCGGTGTCTTAGGATCATGTCGTTGATTTTGCAAAATATATGCGAGTGGACAAAGCTGAAACATGTACAGTGAAGTCCACTTAAACCAAAATCTGCAGGGCCACATTTCAGTTTAAAAACGTTGCTCAAATGGAAGGAAAAAAATCTCAAGATTTTCTTTTCTTTCGGTTAACCACAGTTTTCAGATTAAAAGTGTTAGGTTTAAGCGGATTCCACTGTGTACTGTTCTGTCTCAACTTCTGTACCATAGCAAGTTCTAGACCAAACTTTTAAGGGTGGCAACTGCATCATCTCACTGCTTTCCCAGGAATTGTATCTTCATATTGGTACTTACCATCAATGTTTCAAATGCTTCAAATATTTCCTCTGGACTAGATATTTAACTGTACCTTGTTTACATACTAAAAGTCACAGTGCTGCTTTCACAGCACACTACAGCTTTTCTCAGTTGATCCTAACTGCACATTCAATTTGAACACAAGAACAATGCAGAGTAGGCCGCAAGGTGGTGAGAAAAGGCCAGAAAACAAAGTGTCCCTACAGGAGGATTGAGAACAAACACAGGACTAGCTAGTGCCATCCACCAATTACCTACTTAATGAGCAATAGAACATAATAATGGTAGAATTTCACCAGCTGGGAACTGAAAGAACAAGAAGCTACAACGAGACTTTTACTCACTGCTCCTCATGACGAACTACCACGTAACCAAGACGACGCAAGTGAGAAAACACCTGGTATTCGGTCAGACCCATCTCATCGTCGAGGAAAAGGTCATAGGCTTCTTGGATACTCATGGGGATTCCATTCTGGGATACTTCTAGGGCATTCTGTACAATACAATATTTACACAGAAAGCTAAGTTTAGATAAGAGTATTCAAAGTTCAGTGATGACAAAAGATAGTGTACTGCAAGATGATCCACACTCTAAAGAAAAGTTTCCACAGCAGTATATGAGTAATATCATTGCTGTCACCACCATTGCTGAGAAAAACATTTTGTTTTGTTTAGAACAATCTATGCTCCTATTCTTTGAACACAAGATTCATTACTCCCCAAAAATGCTAGCTAATTATTTGAATCATTAAAAAAAGTTTTCAAATACTGTAGTAACCCAAACTTCATTTACATATTACTATCTATGAAGAATCAGGATTTAAATTACCACAATTTGAGTAAAGTTGAAAGAAAAGCACACTGACGCAATAACAGTAACAGTCATTTAGGGTAACAAAGAGTAAGACAGAGACAACATAGGGAAAGAAAAGAAGCAGGACCTACCAGCCACCTATCCAACCACCCACAGAAAGACAGTGAAAAACAGAACTGACAAGCTCAGTACAAGCGCGGAAAATAAGGATACAAAAACATTCATTATCAAAACACATTCCTCAATGACTCGTCTTGTGTTCTAGTACTACAACAATCATCCTTGCATCAACATTGACAAAATTCATAATTAAGCACACTTATAAGTATTTCATAATACTTGCACAAAGTCTGCCGGCCTAAAAAAACACAAAGTACCAAGCAATGTGATACCCAAGTGTCCCTTTTTCAATAGTATCCGTTTGGAAAAGAAAACCAGCGCTCAATGACAAAGTACACAATGCATTTTTTAAAATGTTTGTGCAAGATGGTGGGGTTCTGACTGAAAAGTATAGATTCTGAAAAAGGGAATAATTCCATAAAATCCAGGGCTCTGTCATCCAGTTGGGGGCTGTGTTTGTCCTTCAGACATAAAATCTAGCGAACTTCCAGGAAAAATATTTGACCAAAGATGCAGTATATCAATTAATTGAAATTAGCAAGTGCCACTAGTGATGAATGACTGTGCATATGATTCCTTTTTTTTAACAAACATGAAATCATTAATTATACACAAACGTCTCACTTTAAGCAGATGAAATTTTTCTAAGTTTTTGGGGTTTTTTAAAACTTACAATTTCCATCAGAAAAAGAGCTTCTTCTGGGTAGAGCCAATTTCTTCTCTTGTCTGTGAACCCCATGTGACTCCAGAACTTTCCCTACACAGAGAAGAGCATGATGGGAAAAAATATATATACTTAATAGTGAAAAGTTCTATGCTGAAATGTTAAGAAGTTATTCACGTTGTTAGAATGACAGGATGCATAGTTTTGAGAAAATGGATTAAAGATTCACACTCTTACAGCAAAAATGTTTTTATATCTTATTAAACTTGGTTAAGTGTCAAAACGAAAAAAACCCAACATAACAGATTGTTTTAGGCCTGTGCTACAGTGCAAAGCATTTGTGTCAGTAATAATGCGTTGTGTGTAATTCAGGTCTCGCAAATAGGGGAGTAAGAACCCTGTCATTCTTAGGCATACCTCCCTAGTTCAAGATCCCAAGATGTGTAAAAGAAAAGATGGTTTTGAGTAATTTGAGACAAAACAGTGTAATCACACACGCACAGGTAGATTTTTGGATGCTCTGATTTGGACAAACTTTGCGCACTCATTAAGAAGAGGCCTGATCCAGATGTTGCTAGTTAATACCGGGCCTATCGCACGTCATGTACGCAGCACTGCAAAGCGAATGGGAGATCATGGCAAATCAGCCCGGCGACAAGCCTCGTCCAAGCCTGAGTTGGCGCTGTACCTCCGTCATTTGGTGTAATTAATTAACATTTTACGGACATCAAACCGGCTAGTCTGAGGTTGGGAAAAATGTGCAATTTTCCCCACATTTGAGTACTTCCATAAACGGGGCCGTTTTTGCATAATAATTACACAAAAAGGGTAAAACTAGGGAGGTATGCTTAGGGGGCAAATTATATATTTAATCATTACTCTGCTACTTATCAAAACAAAGGGGAAAAAATTGTGAACACCAACATTTCTTCAGTGCATGATTGTGATGTCTTTGATGAAGAAATACATCAACAAAATATATAATTCCATCAACACACAAGGCCAGCTTGTTAACCGTGAACAACTTACCGGTTTATCCACATTGACAAGATTTTTACTATCATCCCAAACACCATGCACCAGGTTCTTTCTGAAACAAAAAACAAACAAAAAATTTAATTTAAAAAGTTCAGTACATTTACTCCCACGATAATACACCAGTATCAAGAGGCAGAAAGGGCTGGAAAAAATATTGAACACATTTTAGAAAGGGTTAACAGAACTGACACTGCTCGCCAGTTGTACAACTGAATGCCTCACCTCACTTATAAAGGTCACAGTAATATGATACTGTGGTTTTAGCATTAAAAAATATCCCAGTTCACATACATGTTCTAGTAGTATTAAAGGAATAAAACATTTCTTTATAGTCCCCTTCCCCCCTCCCCAAAATTTTCAATTGGACGCCCACAACAACATGCCGATTCTAAATCTTTTTTTGTCAGTTCATGATCATTACAAAACAATGTGGGATAGTAGCCTGCAAAAAACAACAAAAAAATCATTCCAATGAAAAAATGAATTCTCAAGTTATTTGTTTAGTCGATTTTATGCTGTAGATGTCTTTAAGAATATGTGTCACGACGCAGTGGAATCAGGTGTTCGTCAATTTTTTGGGCATATAAACTCGCCCAAAAAAGTCAAGGAACAGCTTGTGTTTTCACCTGTCAAATTTAAACTTCAATATCTCACAAACTCGTAAAGATCAGTCAACCAAACTTGGCACACGCACTGTCGACCAGGGTTGGTGATTTCTTTGATTTTTTAAATAAAAATCAAAAAAATCGATTTTTAAAAATTTAAATCGGATTTTTTAAATTTAAATCGGATTTTTATTTTTTGTTGTTGATTTTTTAAAAAACGTGGACACAGTTTGGGATTTTTGGTTGCTAAAAGTAAGTTCTTTTAGCGCAAAATGCATTTTCTTTATTTTAACTAATGATTAATTTAAGCAAGTGCAATTTTAGAAAGCCTTAATCTGCTATATCAGTGAATTATGGCTGCAGACAAAAAATGAAGAAAATGTCAGTCTAAAAGGAAGGGAGGGGTTGGGGTAATTATGCATAGATAAACTTGCATTTTATTACAGTGTGTGTGTGTGCGCGCGCTTGTGTTTGTCTAAAAAGAAAAAGAAAATGCTAATTTCAATTATGAAAAAAAAGTAAATTAATACAGTATTATTTTACTACTTACAGTGACAGGGGGGAAAGCGGACTTTTAAGCATGATTATTTTAGTCTACTAAACCTTATATCTGTTTTATAAAATCAAGGAAAGGAATTCTGAATGTTTATAGATGTAAAAACAGAATACATTTTTTTAAAGTGATTTAAATCACTGAGTTTTATTTTCAAAATCAAGTTGATTTAATTTTTTTTAAATCAACTGATTTAAATCGACTTGATTTAAATCAACCCAACCTTGGTTTTCAATTATGAAAAAAAGTAAATTGAGAACTGTATTATTTTACAGTGACAGGGGGGAAAGCAGACTTTTAAGCATGATTATCTTAGTCTACTAAACCTTATATTGTTTAATAAGACCAAGGAAAGGAATTCTGAATGTTTAAATATGTAAAAACTGAATACATTTTTTTGAAAAGTGATTTAAATCACTGTTTTTATTTTAAAAATCAAGTTGATTAAAATATAAAAAATCAACTGATTTAAATCAACTCAGCTCTGATTTCAATTATGGAAAAAAAAGTAAACTGAATACTGTATTATTTTACAGTGAAAGGGGGGAAAGCAGACTTTTAAGCATGATTATATTAGTCTACTAAACCTTATATCTGTTTTATGAAACCAAGGAAAGGAATTCTGAATGTTGAAATGTGTAAAACCTGAATAAAAATAAATTTTTTAAAAAGTGATTTAAATCACTGATTTTTATTTAAAAAATCAAGTTGATTAAAATTTTAAAAATCAACTGATTTAAATCAACCCAACCCTGCTGTCGAGTAGACACAGTTTGCCTGTACAGCAAATTTGCCCGCACCAGCTTCACGGTGACAGCGCAGGGCATTCTGAAACACAGTCGAAAATCATGAAAAATGGGCAAAATTTCTCTGCTTCAGCAACATTGGCATAGGGACTGTTAGCTAAAACTAAGCTTGGTACGTGCTAAACAGATGTCTTAGCTGTGATTATTGCTCCCTTACAACCATTTATAAGGCAGCGATTTTCAGCCACGTTTCATTACAACAAGATGGTCCAACGACGCTCGCTGCCTGACATCGACAGAGGACGAGTCCTTGCCTGGCTCCAAGATGGCTCCACGTTCCCAATTGTTGCACATCGACTTGGGGTGTCCCCATCAGTCATATGGAGGCTGCAAGAACGATGATGAGCGACCAGAAGGGTCCAAGACAGGCCTCAACCAGGGTGCCATGTTTGACCAACGACAGCATCGACCGGTTCATCGTCAGACAGGCCGTGACGTCACGAACCACTACTGCAAACGGCACCAGGGACCAATTATGGGTGACAGCCAATGTCCACGAGAGCGAGGAGACGGTAAGGAATTGTTTCCGTAGAGCCAAGTTCGTTTCTCGTGTCCCTGCCAGGCGCCCAAGGCACACGCTGCCCCACACAGCAGCTGGTCGGGCGTGGTCTGTTCGCCATTCACAGTGGATACAATGTCAGTGGGACCAAGTAGTCTTCTCGGACGAATCCAGATTCAACCTGCAGCACCCAGACAGGGGATCCCACGTCTGGAGGCGCCGAGGAGAGCTGTTCCACCCTGAGTGCATCCAGCAGGTGGCGCCCTACAGTGGAGGGCCCGTTCTGGTGTGGGGAGGCTTCTCAGCTCACCACAAGACCCCCTGTACCATATACAGGGAAATTTGACCGCGGCAAGGTACAGGAAGGAAATCCTGCGTCCCCCTTGCTGTTTCTTTCCTGCAACAGATTGGACCCCAGGCTGTACTGCAGGACGACAACGCGCACGCATCGTTGGGGACTTCCTGCAGCAGCGACCTGTCACCCGCATGGACTGACCAGCTTGTAGTCCGGATTTGAACCCAATAAAGAACATTTGGGATCCCATTGACCGGTGGATAAGAGACAACCACCCTCCTGCACAAAACCTTAAGCAACTCTTGGCTACCTCGTCCAGGAGGGGCAGAACCTACTGCAACAAGTCCTTCGAAGGCATGTCCTGTCCATACGTTGACGCTGTGCCGAGTGTTTGATCAAACGGGGTGGCTACACCCACTATTGACCATGTTCATGAAGAACTATGGCTGTTCAGACTTTTGAAATCCGACCAGTGTGACTTAAACTCATTTTACATGAACTTCTCGTTTATGTTGAAATCTGAAATTGTACACACTTAATCTAAAGAGTCGAAAGCAACTTTTTGGACAAAATGAATAAATTTGGTTAAACTGTTCTTCAGTTATCTTTCTTTGAATTTTCGTTCCTTGACTTTTTTTAAAATGCGAGTTTATATACAGTAGTCTCCGCCTCGGATCCCGGTGCTTGGGAGCAAGGAAAATGGGGGATCTTAGCCGAATGGCCAGGGGGAAGAATCCACAGTAACTCATGGTCAGGCCTAAAATCTGTACAATGATCTTCCCTTACTTTAAAAGGGACTGACGTTACTCCAGGGCACTAAAAGTTCTTTTCAGAAGTCAATTTTTCCTTTTTTTTAATTTTGGGGGCGGGGGGTGGGGCTTTTAAAAAAATACTGTGTCAGACGGGAACCAGTTGGCTTCAAGCAATGCCCCACACCAAAAATGTATTGCTTTCCATCTCTAATGGAGTTCCCCGCCCATGTCATGATGCATCATAAATCGTTGTGTTATGACCAAACTGACCAAATTTTTAAAAAATTGAAAGGCAGGTTCACTGCCAACAGATGACCCCATTACGCAGAGGCGATCGGACAGTCCATGAGTATGGGCGCCAGTCTGTCACAGTTAGGTTGATCCCAGAGTGGCTCTGTAGGTTTGACCTGTAGCTCGTCTGGCTCGCACCGTGCAAATGAATGTATACATTATCGTGTGCTAAAGCAGCGTAGCTGTATCGTCTGTTTTTTGTCAGCAGAGCTGTGCAATGCGTCAGATGTGCTATTCAACAGTGTTGTAAAAATGGCGGACATGCATCACCTCGCTTCGTGTTTATTTTTGACTGAAAATCACAGATCATCAAAATCAACAAGAAGTAAGTATTATTAGGTGCTTTACTATTAAATATTGATGCTAGTATCAACACTTGACCACAAAATTACCAAGAAATGCACTTTATCATACTTTGAAACTTCGAATCGAGAGGTTGATCTAGTTTCGACTGTTGTCGTAGGCCTAGGCTAGGCCTAGATCTAGGCTAGGTGTGCTTCTCTAGATTGAGATGCAGAGGGATATCCCTAGATTTAGATCTACTTTTCGAACTGCATACCCTTGGCTGGGTGCACAACAAAATCTAGATCTAGATCTAGATCTACATTTATTCATTAATTAATACTCTCTCTCTCTCTCTCTCTCTCTCTCTCTCCCTCTTTCGGCTAGACATGCCGCCCGAGATGATTAGCAGATCTTGATCTATAGCCTTTATTTGTAACTAATGTAAGCTATCGCCGTTCGCAGCTGCAAGTGTGTTTGTGGGGGGGGGGGGCACTTGGCACATGACGTAAAGAAGAGTTGTCCAGTCTTGGTATAATTGGTCTTGGATTACACAGTACCTAAATATAGCAAGGTAGACCCGTCAGTTGCACACCTACACACGTCAACACACAGTGCGGCAGTCTGACGCTTGCTTGTAGGCCCTCCCTACCTAGTGTGTGATGTAAGATCAGGCGGACGGCTCAGGTGATCCGGGAAAGCATGGCATCGACGATTTCACACTTTGGTGCGATCCTGTCTGGTGCAAACATTGTAACTGCTTATCGAGATTTACAACAGAGGCGTGATCACATTCATGAGAGTGGATGATTCTTGATGCGACAGACCGTACAATGATCGCACATCTTTGCAACTTGGTTGACCAGCTGAGCACGCCAAGGTTTCTTATTCTTCTTTTTTCTTAAATAAAGTAAAAAATAACTAAAATTATGACCTGAAAAGCAGGATCTTAGCCGAATGTAGCTCCTTCAGTGCGGGATCTTAGGGGTTTCTTTTATAAAGTAAAAATTCTGTTTTTCCAAAGCAGCGAGATCTTAGGTGAACCGGGACCATAAGCGGTGGGATCTTAGGCGGAGACTTCTGTATATCGCTCTCTCTCTCTCTTCTGGCGCTGTGGCATCATAAACGGTCAGCAATGCCGACAGCACGCAGGAACTCAACACTTGCTCAGGGGTCCATGAATAGTGCTGAGCGGGGGTCACTAAAATGTCCCAGCAGACGTGTTGGCATATATATATGGAGTTATTGATGAAAGAAAACAACAACAAAAAACCCATTTATTTTCAAAAGAAGTCGAAATACTTGCGACTGAAGGAGACAGGGGTCACCTGATGTCAGAGGTATCCTAAAATTAGCGAGAAAATGGATGCTAAATCTTGAGTGTTCTTGAAAAAGAACTGCATTTTCTTTTTTCTTTTTGGTCTTTGACTTGTGACTTTAATATTTTTCAGTAAAATCTACACAGAAATTATTAAATGTGTTTTTAAACGGACATAAAAGGTTGATTCAAATAGAGAAAATTTTTAAAAACAAACTGCCCAACAGCCAGAAAAATGGCCACTTCTTTTTTATTTCATTATTTTGACGAGCGCCTGATTTCACCAGGATGCCTCACATATATGGATGCAAGAAAAAGTACCCCGGTACTCTTGGGAAATCCATGACAGGAGTCTGTTCGGTCTGTGTTCAGTGATAAATTATCATATTTCAACAATGCTGTATCATATCATCTACTAACTGCTTAACTGGCCCTCCAGGAAATCGCGGTCTTGCGGCCGCACCTGCGGACGCGTTTTTCGTCGAGTTCCGCAATTTTCACAATTTCTTGCAATTTTCTGCAAAAATACATCAACGTTTTAATTTTAACCGAATTTTTAATACGAAATGGTGCTAGTAGAGAGCCGATAGGCCTACGTAAATCATGGTATCGGCCCAGCTCAAGCCTACTGAGCGTACTCTAAAAGCTATACTATAACTACTATAACCGGAAATTCAGGCCGGAATGCATCGTGGTCAACACAAACTGAGACATAGGCTAGGCCGAGAAGGTGTTGAAGGCAACACCGGATGACAAAAACTGAACTTGGAATTCTTAACTGCCCGGTTTCCATGTACGTGACACTGAGACTACGTGTCCGCGTACCGTGTACGTAAACACCCCCTTATGTAAAACGCCTTAAGCTGCGTTCACACGGGAGTGGGTGCTATAGAAATGATCTAGATCTCCATTAGTACATGTATTACTATTGTTTATAAATGGGAAAAAAAAATTGCTGTATTTTACCATTTGACTGAGGGTTAAAACAATACCATGCCGGTTTTAAAACATAAAATATCTGAAATAGATCTAAATACAGATTACCGGTGTATCGAAGGTTTCAAGAGAAAAATAGAACAGGATCTGATTTGATTGGAGCATAAGCTTATTTTGAATTTAGAGGTTGTTTCCAAAATCTCTCACCAATTTTTTTGTTTTTTATAGACTAAACCTCATACACTTCTAGATTTTTGCATGAACCAAGTACCCGGTCTGTACTAAATTTGGTCAAATTTTATGCCTTCATTTAAAAGTTATTACGAAAACCGAGGGTTCCGTTATTTTGTGTTCCGTGTTATCATATTATATTTGGTTGATATCTTTATTGTTAACGTACTCGTGTGTTGTTACTAGTAAATGTTAATAGCATTTGATGAATTTGTATTGTTTGTCATGATTTTTTAAAAGGCTGTGCTGCTTTTATGCTACCTGTACTCAAAATTGTCATATTTTTTAAACTAAAAATGTTAAACCCGTATTAATGCGCCTGGGATGGGATGGTTGCAATTTTTTGCAATTTTCAGGCGGTTTACCTTGCAATTTTTTGCAATTTTTCTATTTCAAAAATGCAATTTTCCGCGAGGCCAGGATTAAGAAACACAGATATCTCAATGGTACACCAATAAAAGACAATCTCGGCTTTACATACACTGCATTGCAAAAATCATACAACAACCAGTAGAATATTATATCACATTTCAAGTTTGAAAGAGCTACTGAATGGCATGTCAACCAAACAAAATAAGGCAGACATGAGGAAAAAAACTTACAATTTCTCAACTCGAGGTTCACCAAGCACTGAAGTCCTCTCTTGCAGAAAAGCCTCCAAGGCTTTCGACTCCATCCAGGTTCCATCAGGTTCGAAGTTCTTTTGGCCTCCTTTGGATGGAACTGTGTTGTCTCTCTTCACACGATACTTGAACAGACTTTTAGCACTGGAGAGCACATTATCAATTTTAATTACCATTGAGATAGAAAAGGGATCCACCTTCAATACAATACAATTCAGTAAACATATAAGAACAACCTTTGGACATACCCCCCGGGGCAGTGCTACTGTCTATAGGCCATTCCCAAAGGGGGGACATTTCTCGTTCAAGCATAGTAGAATTGTAAATGGGCTGATTCACGTCACGCTCATAACTGTGCCTGATCTACAACAGGGAACTGCTGCTTTTTTTTTCCTGATCCTTACTACTGTCATTTTCCTCTACTTTTTTTGTATGTTTGTCATTCTCTTGTGACCTGCTATTTTGGGGTGCCTTCATAGTCGAAGCACTGCAATCATTGAGTGTGTGAACCTTCTCGTGAGGAAAACAACATTTTTTTAAAGCATTCCCCCCACACATGACCAGTTTACTCCAGCCCCTTGACAGGGTAATCTTCAAACCTTTCAAGAGTCACTACAGCACTATGTGCACAGAGTTCATGTCAAGGGCATCTGGCAACACCATTGACAAGAAGACATGGCCGGGACTCTTCAAACTCGCCTGGGATGCTACGATGAAAGAGCCACTAATTATCAAGTCCTTTCAAGACTGTGGGATCTATCTGTTCGCCCTAGCGTCATTGAAAAAATTGAGGCACATTTTAAACCAGCTCAGGCTATGAGCAGCAAGCCCTCAAGCCACACAAGAACCATGCTCTTCCATTCCATCGCCAACACTGAGCAGCACATTTCATTCTTCACCTGATGAACCCCCCATGCCTATTCCTTCTGCATCATCACTGAGAAGCACATTCCCCCCTGATGAATTCCAGCCCTACATTCCCTCTTCAACAACTGCAGTCTCCACTGCAACATCAACAAGCACATCTTTCCCAGAAGAGCCATTTAGATCTACAGTGGAAACCATATATAACAGGCCCGGTAATAACAGGGATCCGGTAATAACAGGGAATTTATAAATCCCCGTTTTTTCCTAGTCTTTGTCTCTATTAAAAATTATCGGCAATAACAGGGCCTCATCGGATCCCAACCGGTTATAGCAGGGACAAAGGCTCGTTAACAATGAGTAAAAATTAAGAGAGAGAGAGAGTAACGCAGTGATGGGGCAAGCCCACGCAAGCCATGCCTCTGTAAGCACACACCGCATGTGAAGCGAGAGAGGGATGCGGTGTGCTGCAGACCTCGATCTAGCCCGAAACCTAGCAACACGCACGCGTAATATGTCACCAACGATGCCAAGCGCAAGAGAAAATGCCTTTCAATTGACAAAAACTTCGAAGTAATCCAGGCTGTTGACTAAAGTAAAAGCAAGCTCCACTGGCAGAGATTTGTCGTTAGTTCGACATTCCACAAGGGTCGATTAACATCATTATCAAGGATAGAGAGAAGATAGTGGCAGCATACTCCAATGGAAAGTTTGCTCTGGATCGAAAGAAGATGAGACTACCCTATACAGATGCTGTGGACCAAGCTTTTTCTGGTGTGGTTTAAGGAGGCAAGGAGAAATTTGGTGCCAAAACCCCTGTTCGTGGGTACTTGTGGCACGGGAAACTACTCATGAATAAGTACAGCTGGATTAGTCCACATAAATGCTTACTTTATTTGCTTTTCTGTTATAACAGGGATCGGATATAACAGGACATTTTCTCTACTCCCATCATCCCTGTTATATCAGGTTTCCACTGTACCTCCACACAGCCATTGTAATTGCACACCACAGAAACATCCCCCTCCGAGGAACTGTTGCGAACTGAAACACTCCCCGAATTAACCCTGGAAGAACTAGGCCTAGTTCCCCTTGAAGACACCAGCCAAATAGGCCGATGTGACATTGACATCCTGGAGCTTGCCATGATGGAGAGTGGCATCGATAAAAACGGAACCGCAATGGAATTCGACTTTGTTCCTCATCCCAAAGGCCCCTCCGCGGAAGGAAGTACACAATAGCAGAGCCATAACCACACATCGTGACCTCACAAGTGATGACATCATTAGAAGTAAGCAGGAGAGGGAGGAGTTCCAGAAGAAAGTGAAGGAGGCTGCGGCAAAGTAGGAAAGAAAAAGGGCTAGGGAGGAGAAGAAGTTGCAACAAAGCAAAAAACAAAAGAAATAAGCTGAATTAAACTGCTTTTCTTCTAATCTTGATTTTGAAAGAAAACTGCGCTCTGGCTTTCTTTTGTCAATATTTCTTTGTTCGTTTGTTTCGTTTTTGTTTGTTTTTTTACAACTTGAAACAAAACTGTGTTTTGGCTTTCTTCTGTCAATATTTGTCTGTTCGTTTGTAGTTGTTTCTGTTTGTTTTAATATCATAGTAATTAATAAAAACAAGCAGCACAGTAACATATCATATAAACAGTTGTTGTTACCATCACACAGGGATAATATAGATGTAATACGGTAATTTAATGTTAATAGCCCCACAGCCGTATCCAGTCACAGAATACGGACGTCAAACTCCAACTTGAGGAAAGCCGTAAAGGCCTTGCCTGCAATACGGCATGGGATTCAAAATCCAGATCAATTGGAATGAGTATACAATTTGGCCTACCATCAATTTTCTACCACTAGGCCCTAGATCTCTAGGTAGGCAGGCTAACATTGTATTGGGCCCTTGGAGGGTTAAAAAAAGTGGAGTCTCATTTGAACTCTAGCCTCATCCTATCGTAGACGGACGTAAACAAATAGATCTAGGTTCCATCCCTTATTTTACTGTGTAAATCAGAAGAACATACAAACGAACAGGGAAAGTGTTAGGCCTAGGCTGGGGGTCTTGTCTACGCCTGTGGCAGACACTGCCGAAATAACACACCCCTGCTGAACAAACACCACCCACTATGCCGAAAGTTAGACCCCCCCTGCCGAAGTTGCACCCTGGGGCTGGAATTTGCATATTTTGGTAGTCAAAAGACAGACTTTTTAGAACTCTTTCATGGAAAAGAAAATAGATTACGCGAAAACCGTTTGAAAATATCTCAAACGAGAAGCCAATGGCAAAGCTTAAGTTGAGGTTACTGAAAACTGAAACCAACCCTGCCGAACTTCGACCACTTAACCTTAAGTATTGATTTTTCAATGCTAAATCACAGCACCAGTTTTTAATCAGCAACAAGCAGGCATCCAATATATATAGAGAGAGCTTTCCGAGGGTTGAAAATGGCATTTTCTCATTGCCACTATTCAATTTGTTACCACTGACAAATCTTGAAGTGAAGATACAATCACCAAGCCTGTTCTCTAATGTTCCCTCATTTATGCACTCGATTGTCGAAGGTCAAAACCACTTCCACTTATCATTTTTATTTAGGATCAGTTTCTTGCACCTCGGCCTTTTATCCTGCTGCCGTAGACTTTATCGCGTCAAACACCTCCCCTCAATTCCGAAACCCTGCAATGCTCCTACTTTGAATGAACTTTGATTACCCCAACAACCACCAGCCGGTCCCTTACTCATGGCGTACTCACACAATGCGAACTCGCACAGGTTCACTGACCGGTCACGATGACGGGCCCGACAATCTAAAAACCAGGGGGCGCTGACTTTCTTTTCCTTTCTTTTTTTTGTCATTGTAGTGACAGCAGTGAGAATATCGATTTAATTTGTATGGCTGTGTTTTTTAACTGATTCCGTCCATTCGGGGCTGACAGCGGCTCTGAGTTTTTCCGCTGCCTCCATTCGGCCGCTGTGAGCGGCTCAACGAAATCCTAAACAAAGGTGCGCTTTTTAACATAGTTCCTACTTTTAAGTTGTCAAAAGGAAGTAGAACTTGTAAACAAACCTGACCCCAATCTCTGAGCGCCAATATCGATCGAAACTCCGCGAAATTCTTGCAAAAATCGTTGTTTTGTTTTCGTGATGTAGGCTAGATCTAAGGGTAAAGAACACGGAGCCTGGTATAATAAAAAGGCTCTTCAAAGAAAGATATTCACCTAAATTTGTGAAATTCTTAAATGTGTGCTAGGGTGATATCGCTACAATGTTGTGTTGATTCCTATGGATTATAAGGACTTGAAGAGCTGAGAAAATGCGGTAAGTCGAAATGTTCGAAGAGCTATTGCGCAATTTTTTTACGAAGTGACTATTTCTCCAAACGTTCGGAGAAATAGTGCCCATCTTTATTTCTCCGAACGGTTTCCGGCTTCCGGTCTCGTGATTTTTTGCCTATTTATTGCGAGAGTTCGACGCCAACTTTCATTCTGCCTCTGGTCTGGGAAGCCCGCCTACAAACAACCTTCAGTAACACCCACCACACTCCCACCACCATCATGCACATGTACACACACAAACTTATTCACACACTAACTAAACATGACCAGTGGGCAACTTTTGAACGTATGACGAGCTGAGCTGTGGATGGAGAGACAGTGTGAGTGAAAGAGCGGGTGAAAGGAAGAATGTACGAGTGTATCCACAGGTGACAGCAACTACAACTACAAGACGACGACACCGACCCCCCTGGCCTGGTCCACAGCTCACAAATGAAAGTAATGCAGCTCAGGCAGTGTGTTGCCTATATTATTGTCCATGGTTCGCAGGGTGCAAGGGAATGAGTGAGATTTTCTTTGTGTGTGCCTGGGGTGTGAAAGTCATGCGGACGGGGATGAGCTGCGGGAGAGAACACGGGAATTGAATGAATGAGTGAAACTGAAAGAGAGGAACGACTCATGAGCCGTGGAGTGAATGGATCCTGTGTTTCTATTTTTGTATACTTTGAACTGTTACTGAATGAAGGCTGAAATAAAGCCCGAAAAACAAATAAACACACACTCCTCACTCTCCACTTACACACTTACTACCACACACAGACACACTCACACACGCACACACACACACACACACACACACACACACACACACACAGGAGCAAATTTTTGGGTCTATATCTATTTCAATTTTCAAGAGCTAGTCTAGAGATTTTTAGATGAGTGTAAAAACGTGAAAAAGAAAGGTTTCACAACAGAATGAAATCAAAATTAGAACAGCCCATGATAAACAACAAACATTAACAAATAAGGGCGTGTGTCCACCTGTCCGAAGAAGATTTGCTGTTTTAACCCTAAATGTGCGTAATTAAAAAAAAAAAAATACAGGATATTACATGTAAATTATGGAATCACACACATTAAGGGGCCTGCCAGTGTCAGTACATTATTGGTCGCGGCAGTGACCACCGCAGATGCCAGTTCTATGTGTCGTTATCAATAACCCTCCGTAGATCTAGATTTAGATAGCACACGAGTGAACACAACACATTACGTTTAAGAGCAGCCTAGCAACCTTCATAGGCAACACGTCATATTCTGTAGCGAAAAACTGTTTGGAATTGTAGCATTCTTTATATAAATATTTACTGCGAACATTTTTGGGACCGATTGAACCATATTGTATACGAACAATCTTTGGTAGGCCTATACTATAATTATAGATCTATATAATATCCGAAATTTGCGGGAAAGGATGTGATTTCAGAGTGTTCGGAGAAATAGAGCCCAGCTTTATTTTCCCGAACGTTCGGAGAAATAGTGCCCAGCTTTATTTTCCCGAACGTTCGGAGAAATAGTGCCGGCCATTTTTTTATCTCATTCGTTTTTGTCAGAAGGAAAATGCAATACAAACAGATAATAAGTCATTGTTATTTATATATAAACAGATTCTTCTATTTATTCCCATCAGTTTGATATGACAATACCTATTAAAGTAACTTAGAGCTTCACAGTAATGCATTAAAATAAAGGAAGAGGCTAGCCGTACTTAATGACGGCTAGACTGCACTGAAGTACGGCTAGACTCAGAGTCTAGCCGTACTTATTCTTAATATGATAGCTAGACTGACCATTTACAAAAAGAAAGTGGCTATTCTCACCCGCCCGGAAGTTCTCGCAAGATCTACTCCTCCCCTCTTCTCTCTCTCTGTGTCTCTTTCTGAATACTGTCTATCGGTGTGGACGATCAAATTGACCAAAACAAAGTTTAAAAATGATGTTAAAACACAAAAGTAAATTAATTTGGTTGTCTACAAAGATTCTACGGCTATCTAACTTTTCGAATCGAGCCGAACTACGCGGGTCGCCATTTTGTTTTGTTCTCTCTCTCACTCTCTCTCTCTCCCCTGCCCACAGACAAAATTGTACGCTTTTAGTAGGCTACAAGTACAGTTGTAATGGAACGTTTGTTCACAGCACAGAATTCTACAATTTTTCTCTTATCACAGTGTAGAATTCTGTGGTTTAGGGTGAACGCAAAATTTTTTGACACGCGCACCGGGTGAGAATAGCCACAAGACCCGCCTGCACTATTCTCACCCCGGGTGAGAATAGAGGTGGCCACAAAAAATAGGCCTACTGAATTGTAAATATACATTTTTAGAGTGCAGTACCTAAAGTATTTGTATTTGAGACGAAACCAGGTGCCTTAATGACAGTGCATGTATTTTAATCCTCCTGTTTTCTAATGTTAATAGGGCCTAAGATAAGTACGGCTAGACTAGCAGTCTAGCCGTACTTAAGTACGGGCAGACAGCCAGGCTAGCCGTACTAAAGGACGGGTAGACAGCCAGGCTAGCCGTACTTAAGGACGGCTAGACTGTCAGGCTAGCCGTACTTAATATTGATGGCTGAATTGTAAATGAAATTTTTAGTTTGCAATGCCTAAAGTATTTGTATTTCAGACAAAACCAAAAGGTGCCTTACTGACTTGCATGTATTTGAACCTGAATAATTACCAGATCTAGATCTAATGAGACCTGTGTACTTAACAGGTTTGAGTCAATTGGGCCAAACCTAGATCTAAGTACGGCTGGACTGGCAGTCTAGCCGGCGCTTTTTCGGTAGTTCCCAACCCGCAATTGTTATTCACGGGTTTTGGCCCCAAGAGTAGCGGGGTTTCAAGGGGGCTTGCCCCCCTGACCTAACAAAATAGAAAGGGGGGTTTCAGGGGGGCATGCCCCCCTGAATTTTACCACAATTTAATGTTTTGCTGTTGTTAGGTTTGATATCTTAGCTCACTGCGAATCAAACGTAGCCTATAGATCTAGATCTAGAAGTAGGTCAGTCTAGCTGTACTTAAGTACGGCTAGCCACTTCGTTAGATAGATGCACCCAAGGTCTAAAACTGAACAGGGAAAAATAATTCTGTCCAGAGCCTGAAAAAATCATGGACGGAATCAGTTAAGCACAAACTGCATGTCACAAAATTTTATTCTGTAAATCTAACATTAACAAACTACCATCTGACAAATATGAGCGGTAAGGAAAGCGAAAGTAGATTTTGATTGTCCCGATGAAGTCTCAGTATTACACCTACACTCACTCTGTCTCAATTAACGCCGTATTAATTGTTACAGTCACTCTGTCGCAATTAACGCAGCGTTAGTTGTCACAGCATTACTGTTCCAATTAACGCTACCACAAATACGGTAGCCGGAAAGAAGGGGGGTCCAAATAATAATCTGATTAATCACACCCACAGGGTCCGATTAATGACACCTAGGCTAGGCCTAATAACAAAACAAACCTTCTTACCAAGTTTAGGCTAGGCTACTAACCTGAGAGCAGCGTCCTTAGTCAGATCATAAAAGGATTTTGCAGCCATTGTAATGTTGCTGATTCAATTGCTTTCCAACAAACTCAATTCTCTCACCGAACTGAGTCTCCTCAGGGTCCCTCCTCAGTCTCACTTGAAATGGTAGAAACCCATTCATGCAGTGTAGATCTAATGAAGACTACTCTAGATTCTATTAGTCTAATCACAATGAGTGGAATGTAGAGCCGCGGGTGCTAAATTCAACAGTGTTTCTCGTGGAAATCTTGGAAGGCTAGAGTCTACTGCTCTCACTCTTTGATTGGCATGAGTTTTCCAATATTGACATAAACTAACCCAGTGGTCACAGTTTAGATCTACAGAAGGTGGGAACTAATATGATTAGCCTAGGCCTTGATAAAACGGTGCAATGTCGGCTTGTTTAGCTCATAATGAAAGTAGAATCTAGCTCGTTTTCCTGGACTGAGGACTGACTACTGACTAAGTCTGACTTGATGACTTGAACTTGTCGAGGAAAATGCCAGGTCGTTTAAGAGAAAAAAGGCCGATCTGATAACTGAAAAAAAAACATTTTTCCTTTTCTAAAGTAAGTTGAGATATTTTTAATTAAACAATTATAATCCCTTATTTAGTTTGTTTCTGGTGTAAACGACGAATAGTAACCTAAAAAATGCCGAAAATTCATTAAAAAAACGCTGAGTTATACCTCTAGATCTATATTCTATTCTTATTTAATAGGCTAATTATAACTTTCCATTCCCTCAGGTGTGGTCTAAACAGCATAACAATACATGATCTTGTTGCTGTCATGGTACAAATAATTAAGATCTGTTTTGTGTAGTTTGTCACCACTAAGCTGCTGGTTATGTGTCTTAAGCGGGTGTTGTGTGTACTTAGATTTAGGCCTAGGCCTTTAAAGGACGCAAAGACTGGGTGGTAATTTGAGATGGATACACCAACATGGCATACCAAGAGTTGCTAGTGAGAATAGCACGATCTGTTGTGGAAATATCATGTCGTAAGTGAAGATAACTCTTGTTTGTTCGCAGTTCCCACCACACAGAGTGCGAAGTGTGGACTGCTGAAGCCCTGGATCACGGTCAAGGTTGGAAAAACAGCCGCATAAGTGCAGTTCTATTTTATCCCGTTTTGCTATCTTTACTCCTCTGAATTATACAACGATAATCCAGATAGCTGCAGGTACACTAGAGAGACTGTACTGTCAGTCTGGTACTGTTGTTTTAGCTTAGAGGCTTAGATATTGCAGCAAAATCAAAGTTAAAGAAATCTACCGTTGATGACAGTAACACGGCCACTTGCCTCCTTCGGCTACTGACGGCCACATCCACAAGCGGATAATTAGAGAACGACAACTAAACGCCATTGGCTGATATTTATAGTAACAGCCATCTTGTTTGACCTCGCAAGGGGGATGCCCGACTTTCCCTTACTTACTAGATCTAGATCTAGAATCTAGATCTAAGTTACTCCCTTCCCTCTCGCCAGTCTAGGCTACTCCCTTCCCTCTTTAAAGTAGTCTTTGAGTATAAGATCTAATCTAGATCTAGATCTAGATCTATATATGGAAGTGTCAATTGCCACCGAGTGACGCGGTGGCAATTGACAACTTTTTGTCACTTGCCACCGAGTAAATTGGAGCTCTTTTGCGTTGGTGGGTAGATCTAGATCTAGATCTAGATCTTGATCTAGCTTATTGTGCTCGAGAGATCGGTGTTGTGTGTTCACCTCTCTGTCCCTCTGTGTGTGTGTGTTTTCCTGAACCCCGTCCCCCGATTTATGTTCCCCGATATAACGTGAATTTCTGCTTGAAGAAAATAGATCTATTCCGAGTCGGCAGGCTTCCGGCTGCCGTCATGCGGTCCTGTTGCCACCATGAATTGAATGACAACAAAGTAAGAATCCCTCAATGACGTCAAACAAGATGGCTGTTATTATAAATATCGCCAATAGCCAATGGCGTTTAGTTGTCGTAATCTAATTATCCGCTTGTGCCAGTTCCTGGCCTGTAAGACTATTAGATCTAGTTAGGCCTTTCCTTTTACTCCTATTTGTTATGGTTAGCTTAAAGTTGAAGAGAGAGTGGGTTCGCCTGGAACAATAAAATTGCACTAGGATCAGATCGAGGGGGGGGGGGGGGTTCCGTAATGAGTAACCAGCCAGCCCTATGAAATAGAGTACAAAGGCGAGGGCTAGTTAGAGTTAAGATTAAGGCAGGCTAATAAGTGAGCTCTTCTGTCTTTATTGTGTTTGTTGGGGTGGTCGCTCATTACGGCAGTCCTTCCCAGAAATCTGTATCACAACTAGTGCCACCCTTTTGTCATAGTGGTAGCTAGTGTTATATATACAGGCCAGTAGTCAGTAGTGGATAGGATTATAACCGGTTTGGTCCCAGAGATAACCATGAACCATGGAGTGTGGGTTTTGGCTCCACTAACTAATACGTCTGATTCTAAACGATTACTTTTTTACGTGCATGCTGATATAATAATGTTTGAATTTGGAAGTGAGAGATATCTTAGCATCTGCATTTGTTGCCATTTTTTGGTCCAAAAGTTGCAACAAAAAATGGCAAAAGTTCCCAGTAATTTTCAAGCTTTCAACTCTCTATGATAACGTATATATAGCAGTATGTTGACAGAGGTAACTTACTCTAAAGCACCATAATTTCTCGTGTTCTGTTTTAAGCGTCCAGAATATCATTTGTTGCCACACAGGGTTGAAAAATGTGAAAAATAAAGGTTTCACAACAGAATGAAATAAAAATTAGAACAGCACATATATATAAACTCGCACAAAAAAGTCAAGGAACAAAAATTCAAAGAAAGATAACTGAAGAACAGTGTAACCAAATTTATTCATTTTTTTCCAAAAAGTTGCTTTCGACTCTTTAGATTAAGTGTGTACAGTTTCAGATTTCAACATACAGTGGAAACCTGATATAACAGGGATGGTGGGAGTATAGAAAATGTCCTGTTATATCCGATCCCTGTTAAATCAGAAATGCAAGGAAAGTAAGCATTTGTGGACTAATCTAGCTGTACTTTTTCATGGGTAGTTGCCCTTGCCACAAGTACCCACGAACAGGGGTTTTGGCACCAACTTTCTCCTTGCCTCATTAAACCACATCAGAAGAGCTTGGTCCACAGCATCCGCATCGGGCAGTCTCATTTTCTTTCGATCCAGAGCAAACTTTCCATTGGAGTGTGCTGCCACTATCTTCTCTCTATTCTTGATAATGGTGTGAATCGACTCTTGTGGAATGTCAAAATGACGACAAATCTCTGCCAGTGGAGCTTGCTTTTTTGTTAACAGCCTGGATTATTTCGTATTTTTTGTCAATTGAAAGGCATTTTCCCTTCCGTTTGACATCGTTGGTGACACATTACGTGTGCGTGTTGCTAGGTTTCAAGCTAGATAAAGGTCTGCAGCACACCGCATCCCTCTCTCGCTTCACCCGCTGCGTGTGCTTGCAATGGCGTGGCTTGCATGGGCTTGCTCCATCACTGCGTTACTCTCTCTCTCTCTCTCTCTCTCTCTCTCTCTCTCTCTCTCTCTCTCTCTCTCTCTCTCTCTCTCTCTTTCTCTGACTTTTTACACATTGTTAACGAGCCTTTGTCCCTGCTATAACCGGTTGGGCTCCGATGAGTCCCTGTTACTGCCGATAACTTTTAATAGAGACAGAGAGTAGGAAAAAACGGGGATTTTAAAAATCCCTGTTATTACCGGGCCTGTTATATATGGTTTCCACTGTAAACGAGAAGTTGTAAAATGAGTTTACGTCACACTGGTCGGATTTCAAAAGTCTGAACAGCCATAGTTCTTCATGAACATGGTCAATAGTGGGTGTAGCCACCCCGTTTGATCAAACACTCGGCACAGCGTCGACGTATGGACAGGACATGCCTTCGGGGGACTTGTTGCAGTAGGTTCTGCCCCTCCTGGACGAGGTAGCCAAGAGTTGCTTAAGGTTTTGTGCAGGAGGGTGGTTGTCTCTTATCCACCGGTCAATGGGATCCCAAATGTTCTCTATTGGGTTCAAATCCGGACTACAAGCTGGTCAGTGCATGCGGGTGACAGCTCGCTGCTGCAGGAAGTCCCCAACGATGCGTGCGCGATGTGGTGTGGCGTTGTCATCCTGCAGTACAGCCTGGGGTCCAATCTGTTGCAGGAGAGAAACAGCAAGGGAGACGCAGGATTTCTTTCCTGTACCTTGCTGCGGTCAAATTGCCCTGTATATGGTACAGGGGGTCTTGTGGTGAGCTGAGAAGCCTCCCCACACCAGAACAGGCCCTCCACCGTAGAGCGCCACCTGCTGGATGCACTCAGGGTGGAACAGCTGTCCTCGACGCCTCCAGACGTGGGCTCGCCTGTCTGGGTGCAGCAGGTTGAATCAGGATTCGTCCTAGAAGACTACCTGGTCCCACTGACATTGTGTCCACTGTGAATGGCGAGCAGACCACGCCCGACCAGGTGCTGTGTGGTGCAGCGTGTGCCTTGGGCGCCTGGCAGGGACACGAGAAGCGAACTTGGCTCTACGGAAACAGTTCCTGACCGTCTCCTCACTCTCGTGGGCCTTGGCACTCACCCGTAGTTGGTCCCTGGTGCTGTTTGCAGTAGTGGTTCGTGACGTCACGGCCTGTCTGACGATGAACTGGTCGATGCTGTCGTTGGTCAAACATGGCACCCTGGTTGAGGCCTGTCCTGGACCCTTCCGGTCGCTCGTCATCATTCTTTCAGCCTCCTCATGACTGATGGGGACACCCCAAGTCGATGTGCAACAATTGGGAACCAGCTGAGAGGTGTGAAGTTTTGACCACTGCTTGCCGATCGGACAAGCGATCCTTGATCCCACCGGCTGGGCCTTTTGAACCTCCACCTCCCCCCTAAATTGCCCTGTCTAAAACGGAAAATGTCTCAGAATTTTTTTCCCGCTCCCTTGCAATTCAGTCTTACACAGGTTCGACTGTATATAATATATATATAATTTTTTTTTTTTAATGCAAAAATCGCTGCCGTGACAAACGCAGATGCTAGGATATCAAACCTAATTGCGAAAATGAATGCTTTTGTAGTCATTAAGTTAACTCTTTATCTCCAAAGGGGATAAACCCACTATGCTGGGACCCTTTTTTGGTGCTGAATTAAATGGGTCATCAAATTGAAATTAGCAACCTATTTTGATAGTACTCCATCTCATGAATGAAGTTCTGGTAAAAGAGACCTGTTTTCGGCAATTGCCAAAAAGTGATTTGATGTCGAAGTTGTGGCAAAAGAATGTGCCAGAGCTGGCTCACCGGCACAGCGGTTCTGACCCCGAGCCGCTGGGAGCGGCTTGCCGGACATAAAAAGTTAAAGGAGTTTCAGGGGGTGTCCCCCTGACGAACGATTACGCAATAGCCCTCCCCCCCCCCCTGAAATGATGTGCCAAAACATCTAAACTAACCATTTGCGACTTTTTAAATGCCAAAATCATGTTCAGAACCCTAAAGATCCCCCTAAAAGCTACTAAATAACACCTTTTATGATACTGAGACGGGAGTGATTCTATAAAATAACTTATTTTTATTAGGTCAAGGGAGCAAGTCACAGTGAAACCTCCCCTTGTTTAAAACGAGTTAAATATTACTGCTCATTTTTTTGCTATTAAAGATGGCAGCGCATCTTTCACTCTCTTTCAGATAAAACATTGATACCGAGTGTATTTAAGTCAGTATCGATATCCAGACTCTTGGGACCAAAACCGGAGAATGCCTTGATCATACCATATTCACATGTTGTATGATATTTTGATTTTATTGCTCTTCACTAACTCACTAGCACTAGCCTACTTGAACTGAACATTAATAGTACTAATAATTGTACTCCCTGTCAACTGTCAGTATCATTCATGACTCTATGGTAAATTTTCATGTTCCCTTGTCTTCAAATTCAGTGTTAAGTGTTAACATATGTGTGAGGCAGCGTGGTGGAATCAGGCTCTCGTCAAAATAATCAAAGTGAAGAAACTTGCATTTTTCTGCAGGTTTGTGAATTTTATCCAATTTTTTTTTTTTTTTGGGCTCAACACCTTTCATGCCCATTAAAGAACTCATTTTTGTGTGGATTTTTCTGAAAAACGTTGATAAATGGTACAAATAATGTAAATTTTCATTTACCACGGACTCTTAAGCTAAGGAAATAACTAATCTTTGACGGCCATATTTCCTCACTAATTTTACCTCTGAAAACAGGTGACCCCCAACTCTTTCTTTCGCAAATATCTCGACTTGTATTCAAGGACATGGATTTTTTTTTCATCCAAATAAAGACAAGTGAACAAGCTTTAAGACGATACTAATAACTCAACATGCACTAAAATTGACGAGAGCCTGATTCCACCACGCTGCCTCCCATATTTTGCCTCACAGACAGTGTATCAGTTTTACTGGGTACCTAAAATAGTGAAGACATTAGAGAGAAACTTACGGTGTTCGCCTCTAATTCAATAGGTACCGGGTTTGAAACCTGGCAACAACTGGAAATTTTCTTCTTAAAAATGTTCTCCTTTCACCTCCTTTCCTGCTCTCTTACCATGTTCTGTCGTCTGCTTTCGTCTCCACTTTCTCCCCCTCCCCAACCCCCCCCGTCCACTCCTCTGGGCTTCTGACTCTTTCTGTACAGCCTTTCTCCTCCTACTCCTTGGCTCCTTACTGCAGTCTTTCAGCCACATCCCTGATCTTGGGGTAGGTAAGATTGAACTCCTAGACTTCTCAGATGAGGGCAACAAATCTCAGAGGTCCCGTGTGCAAGTTGTGCGCGTTAAAGATGTCTTGGTGGTCCAAAATCGATAAGAGTAGGCTATGGCCGCCACCCTTGCCAAAATCAAAATTAATTCCTAGTAAGCTATAAATTTTTAAAAAGAGCGGGGGGAGTTTAATGTGTCCCGTTTGCTCATATAACCGTTATATAATGCAGTTGGGAGCACTGTAGAACACTTTCGAAAACAACTAGTTACTAAAGTTGAAATCTCATTGCCAGGGATCAATGTAAGTTACATGATCAACTTTGAAAATAAATCTTCAGTGCAAAACTATATTATAAAAGGTCCCTTGATGTCTTTATTCAAATAGCATTTTTTAAACCGTAATAGCCCGTTGTACATTTCTCTCATGAGTTCTCCTTCCCTCCAGCCTCTAGACCCTGTTGCGTATAATTTTCCTCATGGAGCACCGGCCACCTCAAACCCAGTTGGGTATATTACCGCAGTCTATGCAATTGCCTCTGAAAAATGTTCTCTGTTTTCTTCTAAAACGTCAACTGAAGACAATATTTTTTAATGTTTGCAAAAAATTACAGACCCAGTCGGTATGTTGCTGAGCCTTAGGAGTCAAGTACTCGAGTATTACCTGGGCCAGAGAGTAGTGGGAGCTAACAATAGCTTATTACTATAGGGGTTAATCTTTTCTGGAAAGGGGCAAAGATCCGAGTTTTTGTGTCTTTACAAACTTGTCCAAACAGAGTAATATTTTATGAATTATTTGTTGACATATTGCTGAAGATCATGATACAGACTACAGCGGTTCAGTATAAGTCACGTCAACAGAAAAATGTAAGAAAAGGAAAGAGATGAGTAGAGTCTACATAATGGGTGGAGCACTGAGTAAGAACAATGGAGGCTTGCAGAATGTTATGTTTGTGAGGGTGGACCAAGGCTTTTATTTTACTCTCTTTCAGTGATTGGTACCATGAGTTTTCAGTATGACTGTTTCTCTCTTTTTGATGGCATATGCATCATTGATAGTGAATTCATTAATTCATTCTGTGGTCCCAGTAAGGTGATGCTCTCAGCTGAAGATCCTACTCCTATCCTTTTGTTTAACTTTACTCCATTAAAGATGTAGTTTCTGTGTAGTAGAATTGTTTTGGTAAAGATGGGAGTTGAAGGAACTTCACTGTCTTCCATCATGTGTCTATTTAAGGCCTTTTTTTTTTCCTGAAGAAACTTGGCATCATGGCAGACCGTGGCCATGGCAACAAGAATCAGATGCTGTTTCTTGGAGGCACATCCCATCCTGAACTGGCACAGTTGGTGGCGAGGTGAGATTGAAGTACACACACGGTCAAACCTGCTCAAAGGACCACCTGTACGAGACAATCATCAAAACAAAGGGCCCCTTCCCACTATCTCCTTGTGTTTTTCTACATTATAATGATTCTGTCTAAGACGCCCATTTTTCTCCTGGACAGTCTTTGACATTTTTGGCTGTATGTGGCCAATCATATTGTCCATCTAGCTTACTGGGCTAATCTTGAATTGACTCAGTTTGACTTATAAATTGCTTTTAGGACATTGTGTAACATGATGGAAAAGAAATAATTATTGAAGAAGCAGAATTTTAATTTACGTTTATGTTTTGACATAACTTGCCTGTTTTGCAAAATGATAGTGGGGGCTTTTGAATTTTTTTCTGAACTATGTCTGTTATTTTTGTTCAAAACGGGTGTTTTTACTACTATTCTGCTTAATTTGTACTTATTTTTTGGACAATGTCTATCCTATCTGTATGCAGATATTCCCTGCTTATAATTCTTTCAATGATGTGGAATAAGAATAAGACGATAAAAAGTTTGAGAAATATTGACATGTAAGGAGAAGAAGTTGCGTTGTTGAATATTTCAAGTAACATATTATTTAGTTATGTTTCCAAAGACACTTTAATGACTTTGTGAAAATTCTGATAAGCAGATGAGTAATGAGAGGATTTTATATATTAAAAATACAGATAATTGCTTACCTTGTTACCACTTGTCTGTCTCCTCCTCAAAGTAATGAATAAAAAGTACTTGTCGAATAATATAATAATTCACTGGGGAGTTGCAAGTTTTTCATCATTGGTGTTCGGTCAGACTGGTAGTTTCTGTGTTGTGACAGTTAAAGGGATAAACTTGAAGATGTCCTGATATGTGTTGAAATAATGATTATTGTATTCATCAGAGTCATTAGATTGAACTATAAAGTAGTTTATATCGTGGAAGAATAAAATAGTGTTGGTAAATGTTCTTTGTAAATCTATTCAAAATATGGGCAGTAAGATATTTGAAGGAAGAATCACACGAGGTGGTCGCCAATGAAGAAAGTTGCTTATTTGAAAAGTTTTTTATTGAAAGTTATTGTGGTTTAATCAGTCATTCTCGGGACTGATCGAATTCTGTGCTTTGGCATGTGCTACTGAGAAATTCTGAAAAGATCGGGTCCCAGAGTTAAAGGTCAAATCTCAAAACTCATTTGTGTTTTGTTTGTCTTAATTTTTTTTCAGCAAACTTGGGGTTCGTCTCTGTGAAATTACCACTTTCCATAAGCTCAACAGAGGTGAGTCCAGCCGTAAGGAGAGCTTTTTAAAAAATATTCCACTTGTGTCCTTTGAATGTTAAATATGTGGTGGGATTTAGAGGATGAGTTGCAGATCGAATTATCAAATATGACATCGCTTGAAGTATGGATGGAACTTGTAGGAGACTCAGCTGACACAGCCGATGTGTTCTGTGGACATTTCCTAGTAAAGCATTGCTGTGGAAGCACTGACAGTAGTCGCTTTGGCTGTGATATTAAGACTTTTCTTCTACATGTGACTTAAGAGATCCAGGTGCATTCATGTTGCTGTTGATGCTTATTATGCCCTGCTAGAATGTTCAGTGGTTATGATAATAATATGCAAGTGATAGCTAAGACAAAAATTTATGTTGTATTGTTCAGGACATTATACTGGTATTACTGTCCTTTACTTGTGGGATTGGATGTGTGTATGTATACCTACATATGATACTCTGTTGCATTCTTCCTTTTACTGTTAATTGTGTTCTTATCCATCGTTCCTTGCGAGATGTTGCTTGTGGCTGCTGTTATACTATACGGACTTGCTGTAAACTTCTACTCAGCCTCGCTAGAATATATCTTAATCTTATTAAATCTCTACTAAAGTATACTTTGTGAGTGTTGATGTCTTTAAATCTGGTTGGCTTTTTTTTATCTGTTCTCATTTAATGTACCGTAGTTCTTTTCTAATAGGTGGTTGTTTGTTCAAATTCAGTTTGCACGTTATATGACAGACTCTATAATGAATGATGTGGAACTGAGGTTTGAATATTTGAGATAGCTCATTTTGGTCTGGACCTTTTATGATTTATGTTGTGCAGAGACGACTGTTGAGATCAAGGAGTCGGTGCGAGGAAAAGATGTCTACATCCTGCAGACTGGCACCAAGTAAGGTCCTTCAAACAGCTTATGCTGTTATTGTTTCTTTTCATTAGTACAGCCTTTTCTTTTTCTTACAAGGTTGGCGGGTGCTCTGGTGTGGTTTGCTTCTTCTTTCCTATGAAACATCTATCATCCTTATATCTCCCCATCTTCTTTTTTATATTTGTTACTCTCTTGTAACACCTCTAATCTTCTGGCGTTCATATGACTTTATGCAGTTGTGGGCGCCATAAAACCTCTACTAAAACAAACAAACAATAACAAGAGTCAGTGGGGTAATGCTTGAAATAGCTAACTAGCACTGAAAAGGTGTGAGTTTGATTCTCAGCTAGGGAAAATAGAACTTTCATCTTTCTGCTGGAATGTATTCCAAGCAGCCCTGGCTGGCATTTACAAGCATGGTCAAAGCATGCCTGTCTTGAGAATGATTTAAATTAGGATGATGAAGGTGTAAAATTCAGTCATTTCACTTGTTTACTGTCATTGAAAGGTTAACACTGGAAAGCCATTGCCTGTCTGAATGTTTGATTCATTGTCAAGATTTGGTTTTTGAATGGGATTGGCAAATTTGTCAATCTGTTAGTGAAGGTAGTGTTGTCAGTGTATGTTGCGACATGTTTGTTTTGTCAATATTTGTGAGTTTTCGTATGTGTTGATATGGACATGCTTGTTTGTTGTTCAATTTTAAATGTGTTTTTAAATATCAATGACGGTGCTAGAAAAATGAGTAGCGCTGTGTTACCATGTTCTTTTGGGTGTATAAAAATAAGGGTAAAGTTTTTCATTTTATTCAAGAGAGCAACAGTATGCTTGTAAGTTTGAGCCTGTGTTATATTATTCTTATAAAGACCTCATAGGTAGTCAGGTGTAATCAATGAATGACATAAGTTTTATTTTACCTGGTTCTTCTCACCTAAGACCCAAGTATTGTTAGGGTTTAGCATTCGGTCTTCTAGGGTTCGGATGGGAAATTTATAAGGTATATGTATACGTTGCAAAAAATGATTTGTGGTTGTTGAATAAAGAATAAAGAAAAGACATGTCCAGCCCAGCTATAAAGGTCAATTATGAAATCAACCGGGAGGGACCCCATTCTAAAGGCAAAATGGAGATCTAGGTAAAAATCAGTGCCTATGTGGAGTGGGGAAGAAAAAAAAGGTTTTCACACATATTTTACTTTTTTATATATATATATATATATATATATATATATGTATATATATATATATATATGGTACTTGTAGTTAAAATTCACACTTGTTTTGTGTCTGTTAAACCTCTCAACACTATATGAATTTCCTTTTGACAATTGTCATCCTTATAACATGGCCAGTATCATAATATGCTTAGATGCATTTCTTCACTCCCTGTTGGAGCTTTACTGTAGTTCAGGTCTTCATTATTGTTCATTACCGGTTTCTGCTGGGAACTCAGGTTAGCTTAGGAAGAAGGGGAGTCATTAGCTCAGTTGGTGTTGTGCTGGACTATAGTGTAGGTAGCTCAGGTTCGATCGCCAAATAAGACATCTTAACTTGGGTTGTTTGTGAAGTCTTCAAGTCTCTCCACTCACCTGGCTTGGTCTTGTCCGAGATGGATATTGCATTCTGAGGCCCTGCGTCTTTAATAATCTTTTGGTGTCAAAAAGCGGTGTTCAATTCATACTTTCAATGATGAGGTTTGACCAGTTTGAGAAAAGTTGGTCTTAATTAAGAAAGCATTTCTCCTCAGTGACTGACCTTTCCTGCTTCATATGTTTTTAAAAATTTTCCTAGGGATGTGAACAATGACATCATGGAGCTGATGATCATCGCCTATGCTTGTCGCACCAGCTCAGCCAGCAACATTGTTGGCGTCATCCCCTACCTGCCCTATTCCAAACAGAGTAAAATGAGAAAGAGGGGCTGCATTGTGGGCAAACTGCTAGCTACCATGCTGGGCAAGGCAGGTGAGGATGAGAAAGATGAGGTGAAGTTTAGTGTTTGAGCAAAGTGAAGAGTCTTGACTTGGTAACAGTATGTTAATGTTGGGAAATAACAGAGAGAAGAGAGAGAGAGAAAAGAAGGAGGACCTACCACTGAACTTACGAATGTTTTTGTGTGCTATAAACTTATGTGTGTGAAGCTAATTCATGAAATTGAGCCAACCAATTATTTGAAAAAGTGATATTTCGACTGAAATAGCACTTCCGCTGGGTAGAGGAGTGTTTAAAAGCTTGTCAAAATAATTGACTGAATACCACACCACGTCCACTCTAGAAGGAATGTAGTTTTGTAAATCCCAGGACATTGAACTGCCCTCCCAAATTCTTTACATTAAACTTACACAATCAACTCTATGACAGTTCACATTAGGGGCAATGGTAACTTCCAGAGATTCTATTCTGCAAATACTTACAAAACACAGAGGGTCACATTCTTAAGAATAAATACTAAAACACAATAAATAACACAAGTGATTCAATACTACTTGAGAGGATCAAAGTTCAAGGCTGGAAACCTTTCTTTAATGCTTGCGATGCCACACTTTCGTGTGCCTATTTTGCTGTTATGTTGCTTTTTCTATTTCTAAAATGATTCTTTAATCTAAATTCTTTTTTGACATGCCTGGTACTTTGGTTCCCGCAATGCAGGTTGTTGGAGAGTTTTACTGGCTAAGCACCACATGACCTGTCTTTTGGTTAATCTGACTCATTTAGCTCACCTCTAACGGTGATATTTTCAAGGAAATTCGTGGATTCTGAACATATATGGAAAGTCTTAGGTATTTGATAAATTATCCATCATAAATGACCCAGTAATCCAATTATACAAAACCCTTCCCAATGAGCAATAATTTTACAGAATACAAATAATGTATTGAAGTTCTGATATTTGTGTGCATAATGTTGTGTTCACAACCCATTGCGAAACGGTCAGTTTAAAGTTAATCTTTTGTTTTTGAAAAACAAATCTGCCTATTGAAAACACTTGTCTTTGGGTTAAGTTACGGCTTTCAATTTCTTAAAATCTTTCCATTTTTATTAAAGGAGACCCATCTTTAACCAATTTCTGAACATAACATAGAAAGAAGGTGTTGCCGTCTTGACTGATCTGGTACATTGTTGGTGATAAGCCAATTACATAAGAATTTTTAAAGCGATGCCTATTTTTTAATCATAATTTTCATAAATCTTTCTACATGTAGATAACGTACACCTTTGTGTAACTCTCAGGTTTCACCCATGTAATCACCATGGATCTGCACCAGAAGGAAATCCAGGGCTTCTTCAACATTCCTGTGGACAACCTCAGGGCCTCTGCTTTCCTCATTGATTACATTCAGACCTCAGTGAGTGCTGTAGACATATTGTATAATCATGTACACACACACACCCACACATAGATTCTCAAATACACCATGATCATGTATTCGTTCATAGACACTAGACACACCCCAAGTGTAAACCTTTTCGTCTCCTATGCAGACAGTCAATTTAGCTTAAGATGTTCTCAAGGTTGTCTTCATGCAGCTTCTTTCATGGCTAATTCTTCCTACGTTTGAAGCGCAGATTCTGTCGAAGTGCTTGCATGTCAGTGATGTGGATCGAAGCTCTGTCAAACGAAGTACAGTGTCATTGAAAACCTAAGTGCTTTTCCATACCTCTGCATACATTTCATACACTCCTGTTTGTGAGTTGACAAACTCGCACACTTGTACTCGAATCCCTTTTATTAATATCTCACAGCTTGAAACATGTCTTGGGGGGCATGGCAAATCTTTACTTATGACTTTAAAAAGTGTCAATGTTTGCTTTTGTCTGCCAGTATCATGACAATTGTACATACAAGACTTTCAGTTGAGGGTGGGTTTTTTTCATCATTCGTTTTTCATTCAGTGGAATGGAAAATCTGCAGCTAGTACAAAAACAATGATTTTATTGTCCATTTCAGCTGCCAGACTACAGGAACGCTGTGATAGTTGCTCGAAACCCAAACTCAGTAAAGCGTGCAACATCATATGCAGAGAGATTACGCCTTGGCATCGCTGTTGTGCATGGGGATGAGCGATTGACCGAATCGGACGAGGATGATGGGAGGACGTCGCCACCGCCTCTGCCGGATCTGCAGTCTCGCAGCAAGGCTAACAATGCTTTTGGCTTGGAACTTTTGCCAAGTAAGTTGAATTATCAGCAAAACAATGGAAAAAATATTTTTACATCATTTGTTAATCTGCAAAATCAAAATATCCAATGATTGTAATATTGTTTATTGATAGCTTATGCCCTCATCTGTGTATTGAGGATCAATGTTTCTTTCTTTAAGTTTAAATCCGTTAATGTCTTTCATTTCCCTTCGTACTGAGGTTGGAAGTGACTTTTAAATTAAAACTAGCTGGCTCCACTGCTCACTTCTCACTCTAGAAATGTTGTGAGAGGATAATTATTCTTTGCACTGTTTGGTGTGGAAAGACCAAAATTACAAATATGTGGAGAAAAGTATAGCTGTCATGCAGAATTTGTACTGCTTTGAATGCACACTGACTACAAACTGTTCCCAATTTTTTCGATGTTCACAGAGCCAAATGTGACTCTTCTTTGAATGGTAAGGCCTTTAGCTGACAGGACTTTGCTGATAATGTGATCTATGTTTTAATGAACTTGCCTACATCAATGCCAAACCTGTTTTCCTCTTTGACCAAGCATATATACATTAGGGATGCATTTGTGTTTGTGGGAGATCTAATCCTCCCCACTGCTTATAAAACGATCTTGTGATTTGAGCTTCACAGCTTTTGTAGAGAGCCATGTGTGCATGGGTCATGAATGAATGTAGCCGCTTGTAAAATTTCAGCAATACTTTGGTATTAATACCTAAGCAGAGTGACGGGTCAATTGTGCTTGTGTTGTTGATCTCACCCTCATTTTTATTGAATTCATGTAATCATTATAATATATGTTTTAGGAAACTATGTTCTTTGGTCTGATCTTTGCTTTTCTTTTTTCTTTTTTTTTTCTTTTTTCTTTTTTCTTGTCTGCGTAGGAGTGGCTGCTAAGGAGAAACCTCCATTCAACGTAGTAGGAGATGTGGGAGGTCGCATTGCCATCATTGTGGTAAGTGGACTAACTACTGTAGCAGTGACGGTGGGAAAGAAACAGTACTTACTCAGACACAGAGCGATTGTCACCTTTCCAATTTGGGTTTGTTATCGACGTGACAAGCTGCTCATCTGTGTGATTTTGGCTCACTAATGCTGCCAGGGTCAGACCACATTAACTCACTGAGCACCACACCCCGATTTGCCTCCAAGCTGCAGAGGACCCCCAATTTCCCCCACTTTTTGAAAATTCATAAAAAATTGAAATGAAATGCTATTTCTTGGAAATTTTCTGTGCTATTTAATAAGATATGGTTTCAACAGACACAATAAACACACTGTGTGAAGAATGAACGACAAAAAAATGATGGGACAGAAAGTTGGGACAAATTTGCCCCAGAAAAAAAATTTTGAAAAAAAAAAAGTGATGTGACAAAGCAGAAATCTAATAAACTTACTTACACAAAATGGTAGTGACAGTGTGTGTTTGTGTGTAGGAGAATGAAGCATGAGTGTGTACTGTGAAGTAGCAAAAAAAAGTAGGTTATAATTAATTTTGAAAAAGGGAGAAAAAAAAATCTAGATGTAGATCTTCCAGGGTGACAGGCTGAGATGTGTTTTCATTGTCAGTGTTGCTAGTGCTAGGACTAGATCTAGATTTGTCTATAGATGTCCCAGGTCTTGGTAGGCACTACATTATTTATCTTCTCCACTTTGAGGGCTGATTTTAATTAAAGTTTAGTACTGGGGCTAGATCTAGATCTATCATCATTTCCAGCCGGACCAGGCTGCGTACTCGCTGACGAGTCAGATTCACAATCGAGAGACGATGTTGGTCTAGATCTAGCTAGTGTCATTTTCTCAGTCATCTCCATCGCTGCTAGGCGAATTTGCATTTTGATTTATGAAGTTTTCTATCTGATACTTCACTATCACTTAAATCTTTACCCAAATTATTGAGAGTTTCAATAAACTTCGACACAACTCGCCGTGCCGTGCTTCGCGTACGAGAAACAACGTTGGACAAATAACTTGTTTATTCGCACTAAAAGTGGTGAATATACACAAACCACAAAGAACTAGCTTGTCGATATCTTGTTTAAACCACTGGGGCTATTTGCAAGCATTTTTAAACTGCTGGGTTTACTTTATAGTCAATTATAGTTGAACCCGCGTACGCTGTGGTTTGCGGTCCCTGGCGCGAATTTCACCGAACTGCGTATGCTGCGGGAGCGGTGCTCAGTGAGTTCAGTTGACCCTCCACAGCTCGCAAGGAGACAGCGGTGGCGGGGAATGGACCACAGCGGATCGTGCCTTGACCACATGTAAAATGGAAGTTGGTCTCTTTTCAGTGCGTTGCCCCACTTTAGTGAGAGACAGAACTTGTAACTCTGGAATCTCAATGCCAGATGTACCGGACTGCTGGTAGACCACAGACCTGGGTGGGAATAAAAGCCACAGGCTCCACAGCAAATGTGGGTTTGTTTCTCTCCCCCCCCCCAATGGACACCATTTGACTGGAAAACATAAATCTACATTTTTCTTAACCCCATCAGGCATTCCTAACAATTTTGTTCTTTGTGGGTGGTTGTTCTGATTAATGAATCTGACATTATGCAATTTCAAGTTTGCTTGTTTATACTGCAAGCCCCTCAACATGTACTGAAAACTTTGCTACGTGGGTGGTTGGCAGGTGCTTTGATTAGGCAGCGTAAACACGGCCTCGCTGCACTCGCGGCCTTCCGAGCACGTGGTGTTGGTGAAATCGGGGTAATTCAGATGGCTCTTCTATTATCTATTTGTGGTGGCCGAAATTTGCTATTCAAAAGGCTTTTTAATGACTGCATCGATCGACATGCGGTTTTCACCAAAAGATTTCTTTAAATATTCTCCAGATCATGTCGCCCTTCGTTTTTTCAGTTTTGAGACAGTTTTGCTGCAAAAAGCTAAATTTCTTTATTTCGCCGATCGCTTTTGTAGGCGACGCTTCTGTCTCTGTAATTTTAGAAAACCCGCCAGGTTTGTTTATTTTCGAGTCGTACTTCCGTTCGATACTCTCGCGCATTGTCGCGCAATGCTGAGCACTATTTTAAGTGTGCGACCCGCATAGATCTAGCCTAATGTTTTCTTTTTTTACTTTGGGCTAAATTCGACTGTGATCCTTTTGTTTGATGCCCATCATCGCTTTTTCTGGACTCCTTTGTCAAATTCTTTTTCTTGCTACTCATTCGCTATAAAACACCAAATGCTGAACACCTTGTAAAAGTTCAGCTTTTCCTCGTTACAATGGTGGAAGTTGTTTATATGTCCGATTATTAGGAGTTGGAGAATCGCCGTGGAAAGCGATGCCCCTCGCAGTTGGAATGTGTGGTCAGCCGGTTAAAAAATTGACACGCGTGCATTAGTGGAAGGATTGATGGTTAAATACTGTCTTTTCATTGGCTTGGCAGAGAACTGTAAAGCTTTGAAAGGGCTTTCACGTAGTATGTTTTTGGCATTTGGCGTTTAAATAGAAAGCCTTTAAAAATACAGTCAAAGTTTTCAAACATCATTTTTTACACGAAATGTGTAAAATACCGGCCCAAAAAGGGTACCAATGTAAAGATTAGTTCATTTTCTATTAGAATGAAGTAATCAGCTTGGAATTATTTTGCATCAATCCTTCTGCAAAACTCAGAAAGCATGTGACCCCCCCCCTCCCCCCTCGCGGGGAGCACTTGGTACACTACAGTATAGAGCCGATCCCTGGCCATGGGGGCTGGTGCGGCGCCGGCTTGGTCAGCGCTCTGTGTTTTTGTCAAAATTATGACAGATCATCGTGTTTGAGCCGATAAAATACTGGTTTGTATTTATCTCACAGTCTTGAAAAAAAAATTCGCCTTCTTATCTATGTTATAGTGATTGTACTCTGTTAATGTGGAGGTGTTTGGTGCACTTGGTAACTCTTTTATTATCTATCAAACATGGGGTTGCAGCCTGTTAACGACTTAAGCAAATTTGATCACACTTAAAACAGCTACCATTTTCTTAAAAATTTACTGAGAGGTTAAGCAATGGTATCAAAATTCTCAGGAGATATAGGCCTTTCATATGGAACAGATAAATGTGACCTATAGCTACTTTGAAAATTTAGTTTCTGGTAACTTCTCTGATGTGGTTTGCTCATACTTTCCTATCAAACATTTATCATCCTCATCTCTCCATCTTTTTTGTGTTTGTTACTCTCTTGTAACAGCTCTAATCTGCAGCAATTATAATATATGACCTAATTGTGGAGTAAATGGGATGAAACTTACTTTTTAAAAACAGCCTTGCTAGATTTGATAGGTCTACAGAATGATCGGTGAGTGAACAACTGGTGCAAAGTTTTTTAATTGGGCCCACAGGATGACATGATTGATGACGTGGATGCATTTGTCAAAGTGGCAGACATCCTGAAGGAGCGTGGAGCCTACAAGGTGCTTGTTGTAGCTACACATGGTGTTCTCTCCTCCGATGCTCCGCGGCTCATAGAAGACTCAAGCATTGATGAGGTATGTCATCTGAAGAATAAATGGGGGGGGGGGGATTCTTTCTCTGCTTTTCCTGCCTTCCAGTATTGATTTACGAGGCTTGGGCTTTATAACTTAGTACAGCAAAATCTGTCCAAGAGCGAATTACGAAGGACCCAAGAAAAAATAATAATTATGTCTCGGACAGGGGAATTTAGCTGGGGAGGGGGGGTCCAGAGGGCCAGTCCATTATGCAATGGGATCAAGTACAGTGGTGTCCTCTTATAGCTTGTTCACTTTCGTCTGACAGCGGTTAAAGCACGATGAAATGAAATCGCTCTGTTCAATATTCTCAGATCTTTACTAAAACTTGGATGACCAAAAGAATATAAAAGCCTGTTCATAAAGGTCACTGCAAACTTATGTTCCGACACATTTTCTTTGATGTAAGCCTAAAGCGGATTTTAAAAAATAACAGGGAATTTACAGCATGCACCAAAAACATTCAAAAGTTGACATATTTTCCTCAACACGACACTTTAACTCACTCGCTGCTGGCACTTTAGCTCAGACCAAGCCGGTGCCTGCCAGTTGTTTTTTTTTACCTTTTTCTAAATCCAGTTACTCTGGATCTATTTATGTTAGATTTATGAAAATTGGCCAGTTTCAGTAGATGTTGAGCTTTACAGAACAGAAATAATTTTGACTCTATATGTTATTTGGTTCATGTTTCATAGCTTTTGAATAAACAACAAATTTGGGGGACGAAAACTGTTTTTTTGGCCAAACTAGTCAGTACAATATTTTTGCTGTTTTTGTGAAAGTGTTGCTGTTTCTGTCCTAATATACACACAAAAATATATGCGTACCAAAAGTTTTTTTACCTGATCATGAAGGAATAATGGTAGAAATCTGAAATTTGGGGTGAAAGCCAACAATCATCTTCCTAGAATGCATGTCAATTTTGGGGAGTTTCCGATTTCTGGTTTTATCACCAGCGCTCTGTAAGTGAATGGGAGAATCTTGTTCTCCAGTTTCAGCATAAAAATTAGGAAAATTGAGCACAGGGCAGTAATGAAGTTTTTGTTCTTGCAAGGCAAGCAACAACAGGATATTTTTACGAAGATGCATGCCGCGTATGAAACTGATTGCCCACCCCATGCTGTGATGAAGTTTTGGTGTAAAAAATTCAAATGCGGATTCGTGGACATTGAAGATGGCCACTGTGATGGTCGCCCAGTGACACCAACAATAGAAGAGAATGTGTTGAAAATCAAGAAACATGTGTTGTCTGATAGACGGGTGACAGTCGAACTTTTGAGCAAAGAAACTAGGCTTAGCATTGGATCATTTGAACGAATCTTTAATGAATGTTTGAATATGACCAAGGTTTCTGCGAGATGGGTCCCACGTTTGTTGACTCCTCCTCAAAAAGTGCAATGTGTTGATTATTGTTAAGAATTGCTTGGTCTGTATGAAAAGGATGAAACTAAATTTTTTGAAAGACTTGTAACCATGGATGAGACATTAGTCCACCACTACAATCCTGAGTCAAAATCTGCATCAACACAGTGGAAATCACCCTCGTCTCCAACACCAAAGAAGACAAAGGTGCGGCCATCAAGAGAAAAAGTGATGCTATCAGTTTTTTGGAACCAAGAAGGAGTGATTATGACAGACTATTTTGAAAATGGATATACACCGAAGACCATTATTCTAACCAGCTAAGTAAATTACGAGAGGCTATAAAAGAAAAGCGAAAAGGAAAGATCCGAATAGGTATTTTGCTGCTTCACAACAACTCCCAAGCACACACTTCAACTTCAAGAAAAGCTGCAGAAATTGCGCAAGAAAATGGCTATGAAATTTTGCCACCTCCATCCTATTCTCCAGATTTAGTCCGGTCTGACTTTTTTAAATTCCCCAAACTAAAAAAGGGATTTAAAAGGAAGGCATTTTGAAAGTGATGATGAGGTCAAAGAAGCGGTAGAGGGCTGGTTTCCTGACAAAGAGAGAGGCCTCTGTTTTCAAGGTCTTACACCGAGGGCAAAAATGTGTAACTGTGGGAGGCGACTACATAGAGAAAGACTAAGCTTAGTACCAAATTTCAGCTTTCTACCTTTATTCCTTCGTGGTCAGGTAAAAAAAACTTTTGGTATGCCCCTCATAACAAAAAATAAGAAAAGTAGATTGATAAGTTTATGATATCTTAGGCTACCCTATTTCAAGTGTCACCGCTTGAATCATTTGTCTCTAGTACTAGTAGATACTAGATCAAGTAGCCTACTAGTATTAGTACCTGCCTACTGCTGTCGACATGTGATCTTCCTCTTTGTCTTTCTCTCATCTCAAACTACCATCACTACCATTATTTTGCACTTCATCATCTGAATCTTAATTCGTTGAATCATATAATATGGATTCATAATCTCTAAAATTACGAGCCATTTTCAATTCATATAAGCATGAGCATCACATTAGCGTTTGGTCGACTTCGGACTTCGGCCGCCCCTGATGTTCAAAACAAAACTGAGAAATAAGACAAAGGGAACTCCCGTTCCAAAAATAGGCAGAACTTCAAGGGAAATCATTCTAATAGTAATTGGGCTATGCCGTTGCTGCATATATGTGTCAGCAAATCGTAGAAATAAAGAGGAAAATACGCAACCGACAGGGGTGAGGTAGTGGCGTTGACCGACACTGGTGCAGCAATGGCGGTGAGTAAGTTAATGTTCACCTAAGAAATACGATTGAAGAGATTGGATGAGAAATTTTCGAGACTCACGTGGAGCGCATGGAGACATCTAGACAGCCAGGGGATGAAATTTACAACCTTACACTGAAATGTGGGGGCAGGGTGGTATCGCGGTCTCAAAATGAGCAATTTGATGGCAAGGTTACTGTAAGTCATTTATTTTAGTGATCCTGTATATATCCAAAGAGCAATTTTTAAATAGGACCCAAAGAGAAAAACTTTGTAATTATTGGGTCAAGATTTTTATTTTTTTCGTTTGATCACAGGCCTGCAGAAGTGCCATGCAATGTTTAGTGGGCATGGGTAAATTCCCTAATGAGCTTTAAAAAAAAAAAATTTTACGCGGCCAGTAGGGTTGGGGCGAGCGGACGGACGGGTTCGTTACTCACGGACTCAGTCAGAGCGAACGGGTAACGGACGGCCATGAGAGCGAACTGCGAACCTGAAGACAGTTCGGTTTTTTTGGGTCCGCTCCACAATTTGACTCTCTCAGGGAGTGGACTGCGGACCTCAAGCCTCAAGTCAGTTCGGTTTTTTTGGGTCCGCTCCACAATTTTATTCACTGGGCGGGCGGGCTAACGGACGAACTCTAGCAGACGAGATACTCGACGCGAGATTAGACCCGTCTCTATTGTTTGTTAATTAGGCCTGATGTTTCAAACCACTAGCGGTGCCACAGATAGTGAGAGGCTGGTGACGTAGTACTATGAGTGTAACCTTTCACCTCGTGCGTGGGGCACACTGTGTACGTTCCAATTAATTATCTCAAAGGCCGGGGGGGGGCGGAAATTTCCGCCATGAGCCATGAACGCCTTGCTACAATGTGAGACAGGAGGGTGATTTTTTAATTATTTTGTG
>NW_004797796.1:397981-414036 GCF_000002075.1 Aplysia californica
CACAAGGATGAGCCCCCTTGAATGTATGTTATGTTTGTCTCTGTGTCGCAGGTGGTTGTGACCAACACGGTTCCTCATGAAGTGAAGAAGATGCACTGCCACAAGATTAAGACGGTGGACATCAGTGTGCTGCTGTGCGAGGCAATCCGGCGCATCCACCACCGGGAGTCCATGTCGTACCTTTTCCGCAACGTGGGCATGGACGACTGAGGTGGTCACAGTCAGACACCGCCGAGGCCAATCAGGGATTCTGTTATTGACGTTTGGTTACTGTTACAGTGACACTTGACGGTGTGCCTCAGCTTTTGACGTCTGCAATTGTGACCCCTGTGTGAAAGAATCCAAGTAAACAACAGACCTTTTTGTATGTGTGTGAATGCTTGTCTGTATGTGTTTATGTGTGCTCGCAGTTTGATGTGCGTTACTTGACATTGTATTGTTGTATCGATTCGTGGTGTTAATTGGTATTGGGAGGGAAATTTTGTCGGTGAATTTTTTTTGTTACGAGGTGTATGTAGAATATTGTGTTTTGCTCATGCCAAAGCCTATCATGTGTGTATGGGTATTGCAGTTTATGTGTTAAGGTTTTTATAGTATAGTTTGTATGCATTCTTATGATATCAGACTTGTGTGAAAGAGCATGAATGCAACCTTTTTACTTTGTGTATTTGAGTGTATGACAGTGGCAATGACAACTTTTGTTCATATTATCCTCAGTGGAGGAATAGCGTCTACTTACTGAAAAGAATAAAGACTTTTTTTCATAGGCTTTCTTCTTCCTTTTCTTTTCTCTGTGCTCTATTCAAACACTCTCATATTCACTCACTTACTCACTGTCTTGTTGTTTTCTTCAAAGGCCAGGCACAGATTCCCGAAATCCCCTTTCCTTACAAATTATTAGTCACATTCATATTTTACCAACAGTGCTTTGTGCAAAGACAACGTTTTTAAATCCATTATTCATGAAAAGAAGTTTTGCATACTTTTGGTAACCTGACAGGTTGGCTGAAATTATATTATGAAGGAATATGAGTGTGTGAGTTTGTGTGCTCGTCAATTATTATTTGTGTACATATTTTTATTACAGAGTTTACGTATGTAAAGTTGACCAATCCTTAGTCCGTCTTGTTTGATTTCCCCTCCCCATGCATGTTGTCACTGAGTGCTGTTGCTTCCTTGACATCTCGGGATTCTTTTGCCCTTTTACCTTTAAACGACTAACTCATGTCAGCTGTCGGTGAAGACTTTGCTCAGACTCAGAGTACTCCGATGGGGTTGTAGTGTTCCTTAGTGGTTTTTACCAACGCTGCAGTTTCTGCTGTGAGGGAATTGTTGAACAGTGAGTTTGCTTTATCCTGTGATTATGATGTGATTCCTTTGAATTGTGTTTTCTTTCCCATTATAATCTAATTTTCTGTACATCACGGTGGGAGAGTTAGGGGGGTTTCTCTTTGTGTTATCACTTGATCATTATCAGTCATGCCTGATCATACCAGATTTTCAAAAATGTTTGTACGCATTTCGTGGGCTGTGAGAAATGACAATCTGTTGTGTATTTTAGGAATGGTTTTGTGTGGTTTACTACTTATATAGAGATTTAATTCATGTCCATTGCCTCTGTTCTGGTCTCTACTTTTGGCTCAAGTTTCAAATTTTTTTTAATGAAAAAAGAACTGAGATTTTAGTGTTTATATAATTTTGTAGAGTGTTTTTAATGTGGTTTGCTCCGTGAATTCCCATTCTGTGCATTACAACAATGTCATTTTGCATTTTTCATGTGCTTTGCTGTCCAAGTTCAATGCTCTTTAAGTTGCCGGATTATAAAGTCTGATTTGCTCTTTTTTATTCCTATTTTATTATCTCAGCTGATGCTGGGTTTTTTTGGTTTTTAGTAGGACTGGAGAGCAGACATGGCAGTGGAAAGGTTAATGTTGTCATTGCATCTGTGTTCTTGAACAGGCAAATAGGCTACCAAAACAGGTATAGCAAAAGCAATAAATGTCAGACTAAACATTTTGTGTCAATGTCAAAAATTGCTATTTCATGTGTATGTTACTGAATGAGAATGTGAGGCTTGTACTTTTTGTGTGCATGTTGGCACTTTGGTTTAACACTGCACATGTGTGTACTCCTGTTCATGGGGAATATCCTGCTCATGCATGAGGCCATTGGCCTTGGTACGGTAGGCCTATTGTATTTTCTAAATCTTTACATTAGCAGTTAAAAATAAAACAGGCTGATAGCTGAGCAACAAAGGTTATGGATCCTCTTGAGATATGGTATTTATATGTGAAGGCTCTGTTGGTACTTGCTGTTAAGAGATTGTTTTGATTTTGTGGATTCTGCAGAATGTTCAGTGCAGTTATTGTGATGAGCAGTCATGTTCACTTCAAAGAAGAAAGATTGAAAGCACTTGGGTTGTTGTTTTAATCAGAAGTTTTGATATATATAATATATATGCTTTCCCTTTTAAAAACACTAATTGTGAAATCACACTTGTCTCACTTTGAATTGTAAATGATTGTGGTGCAGTGTAACTCCCCCAGTGTCCACCCTAATTCTCTGTACCATACATAACTGGGTGTGCACTCCTCACATGTGGTTTTTTTATGTCAACGATTGATTATACTTTCTGTCTGGGCTCATACTGCCACCTAGTGTTGGGAAGTATTTAGCCCTGCCTTGTTGGAAATAATTTGGAGATGGGAAGTCGAGAATAGTGTCTTTTCATCGTGAGTGATTTGAGTTTGGAATGCTTTGTGCTGTTTGCTCCTTACACTTCCTTAGCACTGTTTTTAGTGTTACCATCATATATCATTCATATTATGCAGACAACAAGGTGCCCATTTTAGTCTGTGCTCCTTATGATAATGCCGTAAGCCTCTCATGTCAGATTTGAGGGAGCCAAGGACACAAACTTATGACCATGACATTTTTGTGTTTCCTTTACCAACACCGAAGACTGAAGCAGCCCACCATAGCATGATGTGAACCCTGGATCAAATACACGCTTGTGGCGCTCATCATACAAACATGTTGCACTCAATTATTTCTCAATGTGCTGCTTTACCTGTTTATGACCCGATGCTCCTCTTATTAATACTAATACTTACTTGTAGTGTGCATGGTTTGAGACTTTTTGGGGGGGAAATGAATAGCAATTGTTGTAGTGTGAAGCACCTGGCAGTCTTCAAAACTTGATAATTGAATTTGGCTTTTGAGTTTGAATTACATGAATTACATGTAGGCCTATTATATGTATGTCCTTGTGATGAAATCTGGCTTTCATCAAAATAATTAAATCAAAGAAATCGTCATTTTTCCGGCAATTTTTAATATAATTTTTGTTTTTGTTCAGCACCCTTTATTTCTATTGTTAAAATCACATTCCTGTGTAGATAAAATGTTGATCAAACGCACACAAAAATTTCAGTTTGCAGTTTCTAAGGCCACTCAAACTTTTGAAGCCACCAAACTTTGGCGGCCATTTTCCGGTTATTTTACCTATGACATCAGGTTACCCCCACCTCCTTCAATTTAATCATAAATATTTGACTGCTATTTGAGATGGGTATTTCTTTTTTCATCACAAGCAAGACAAATGAACAAGCTTTAAATGGTACGGTACCAATAACTCTATATTTGCCCAAAAATTGACGAGCACCTGATTTCCCAGCGTGTCATAACACATATGATGTTATTGTTAGTAATTTGCTGTAGAATTTGGAAAAGACTCAAGCGAGGGTTCTTTTCACTATCCTGTTTTGCTACTTCAAATGTTATGATGGATAGAGGCAGAAGCAAGGATAGCACATCTCAGAGACTGGACATAACTTAGGTCAAATAACTGCATGGTATTGGTGGGCACTCAATCTTAACTTACTTCTACCCTTCTCCGGACCAAAAAATATTTTAGTTTTTATGAGGCATGCTACATTCTTGGTGCCACTTTACTTTTGTTCTGGAAGTTTTCAGTTCTTTCCTCTCCGGTCCCCTTTTTTCAGGATCTTTACGTTTATATTCTCTTTCTTGCTTACAATATTATTTTAAAAACTTCTGAGAGTAGTGTCTGTTCTTTTCAACTCCAGTGCCCTGAGCAAAACAAAAATAGTTTTAAGTACATGTACAATACTTGTGAGTCATCCTCTGTGATTTCATGTTGTGTGATTTTAGAATGATTCAATTTGATGAGTTACCGTTACATCATTAGCCTATTACTTGTACTATTGACTGTTACTGGTAGTTCTTGTTTGTATTGATATTGGGATATGTCCTGACCACTGTGAAAATTTGTTCAGTTTGGCCTACCTATGATTCATCTCCACAACTGACAAACTCTTTTGTCTCCTGCTGTCTGTTTCTGTCTGTCTGTTCTAAGAAGGAAAGGAAAGAAAATGTTGGGTTTTTTAAACATTTAATTTGTATTGTGGGTCAAAAAAGAAGTGGAAAATGTCCAGTACTGATTGAAATGTGTCAGCATGAACTGTTTTGACCCGATTATCAGTGTTATTTGTTGAAGTTTGTGAATTATGTATGCTGGTATCTGTTGTGTTACTGTTATGATAGGGTTTCTGCTTTACACAAATAAGATACTGGAAATGGGTACAGTGGGTTTTTTTCTTGCATTTTTGTCTTAAATTTTTCAGAAATAATAGTATTAATAATTTAGCATTTTATTGCACATTACATCCATGCTCCACAACATGTTATAGCAGTGCCAGTATAGACTGTACCTTATACAGCTAAACCTCAATAACACCCCCTCCCCCTCCCCCACTGTTGTGTGCCAGCAGTAAAGTCCTCACTAAACTAACATATTTGCCCTCAACATGACCGGCAAACTGGCTACCTTCCAAAAGCAAAATTTATACCACACACAGCTACTGACACCTACTTGGCAGCTGAGCAGTTATAAATATAATGTTTCTTTTCCCCCCACACGACTCTTTGAGCTAGATTTAATTGATGTCACGCTTTTCTCTGATTTGCTCCCTCCTCACCCATGTCTTGTAGACAAGCAACACGTATAAAATTTATCAAGTAGCCACTGATCCAGCTGAAAGCCTTATTTTTTATTTAAATTTATTTTATGGGGTCATGACGAGACAATCAGCTGGAGCTGTAATTAGTTGCTAAACCCCCCCCTAGAAAAAATAAAATTTTGTAAATGTTTACGACATGTATGAATACACTAAGTCTAAGTACTATACCAAGACTAGATTGTCTCAAGTGAGAAGCCTGAACACCAGCTCGATTTACGAGGAGGTATCAATAATTTTTATTTTTACCTAAGTTTGAAGGAGTGGAGCTACGAACTTGAAATTTGAACAGGTTCAAGATACATCTAAGCTAAGAATGCACACCAATAATTGGGAATTTCCTTCAATAGCACTTTACATTTTAGTTGACAAAATGGAATAAATTGAAATGAAAGCTGTGATGAAGTTCCTTCATCTCCAAGACCACGGTCTGTACACGATGAAATGTCAGTAGTGTATGGAGATATCTGCCCGAGCTATGATGTGGTCAAATATTGGTGGGAAAATAACTCATTAAAAATATTCTTAATATAATAATATGAAAAATAATTGTCCTTAATCTAGTCATGACAGAATCATTCCCCTTGACGTTTGACCCCATTGTACTTATTATTATACCGCCAACTTAATGCTCATCCCAAGGTTGGCGATATAATAAATTTTAATTTTAACTGGGTTCTAAATTATATTACCAGTATATTGATGATTCGGAGTTTTTTAAAATACAATCCTGAGCTGTGCTTTTTTAAAAGAGATATAAAACCAATTTTCCCCAAGAAAGAATTCATTTGTGTGCCTACTTGTTGAACTTGTAAACATTTTTAGGGCAGTGAAATGTCTTCCCTCTTCTGTCTTGTTCGACTTGAATAAAAAAAAATATTATGAGAATATTGAGAAGTTCTGTTGCTGTTAGTATAGTTCATAAATTGTTTTTGTCAATCAAAATGAAATACGCTTTATTGACAATGTCAAACAAACAAAAAATATTAGTACAGTAGTCTCCGCCTAAGATCCCGGTGCTCAGGTGCAGGGAAATGCAGGATCTTAGGCGAACCGAGATCTTAACCGACGAACCCAGGGAAGAATCTATGGTGACTCATGTTAAGGCTCACGATCCATAAAATGGTCTCCCTCCACTCTAAAATGACTGACGTGACCGCTTTGTGGGTTTATGACGTATGGCAAGCAAAGAGTGGTTAACCTTGATAACCTATCACAGTGCTTAGTGGCATGAGGTATGCCATTTTCACTTATTGTCCTATCATGAGTCTCAAGATGTACGCTTATCCAGTTGCCCCTCCCCTTTACCTGTCAAAAATTTATAGCTCCCCCCCAACCGCCTTTGTCATTACACACCATTACGTTGTGAATACACCAATTAAAATTCAGTCTGTCTCGCAAATTCGGGAGTAGAGACAACTGTAGCAATGGTCGGGGAAGAGTTCACGCTTCGATGTGATCCCGCCTTGAGGGAACGTGTAGGCCCTACCCACCCAGCGTGTGATGTAAGTTTAGGGGTAGAGCTCAGGTGTGAGTGCGATGCGTGGGGAAAACAAACGTGTAGGTCAGTTCACATCCCGGTGTGATCCCGTCTGGGGCAAACATTGTATCGCTTCATCGAGTTTTACAACGTGTATGTGATCATATTCATGATAGGGGCTGATCTTTGACGCAACGGACTGTTTATTGATCTCAAACTTTTCACTCTTGGTTGATCAGCTGTGCCCGCCCGTGATTTTTGTCCCGCAAATTATGATCTGAATTGCGGGATCTTACCCGAATGTAGACCTTTAGAGTGAATCAGAGCGGGATCTTAGGGGTGACTTTTGTATAGTAAAAATTCTGTTTTCTTAAATCAGCGGCATCTTAAGCGAACCGGGGTCATAAGCGGTGGGATCTTAGGTGGAGACTACTGTACTACTAATTAGTACTATTATAACTTGACAGTCAAACCTTGTTCTACCACCAAGATATATATATTGCATGATAAGGTATACCAATACTATCCTACTTTTTCCCCTTTTAAGTTTTATAAACTAAATTAAACCACCAACTGTTTGAGACAGTCCTTACTGCAATGCGAGTTACCGCTTGTTACTCACTGATTTGCTCCGTCCCCACCCATCCCTTCTCCCCACCGTTGTCTTTTGGTGACAGTTTCAAGTAGCATGCGTTTAAACTTACTCTCACCCTTAATTTTGAATTTGTGCACAAAACCAAAGAGAGTAAATGAGAGAGACAGACTTGGGGAGAAAGAAAAGACTTTCTTCAGTCAGCTCTAAACTAGTATAAACATGAACAGTACCTGTACATGATGCATTTCATGTGTATATTAAACATGTCCAACTAAAAAAAAGACAAAGACACTTCTCCAACACAGATCACAATGATCACACAGTCAAATCATTTCCTTTGGTGCTGATAATTAATTAGGCTAAAGCAGAGGTCAGATTAGAACCCCATTATTATATCGTACAAATTTAAACTTAGGCCTACTTTTATAGTTGACTTATACTGCGAACTTTTTGTTTGTCCCAGGGTTGTCAGTATGGTTAGATATATCTTAGAGTATGAGTAGTATTATTACTCACTGTAATAGTAATAATAATAAATATCAATAAATATATATATGACGTTTGATTTGTACATGTAGGGCTACTACCGGTACACAGTGTAGTACTGCACTAGACAGACTACATATTATATTGTTCTGTATTGGAATAACTTCAATTTGAGATTGTATGTTACTCTGTATAAGTGTAAAACTGTTCTTAGTTCTAGTGGAAACCAAATCTGACTAAATGACTGCCACTGCAGGCTACTGTGTCAGATTATGAGCACAGTTTGGTTTGGTTATTCTCATTATGGCCTGGTTTCCGACAAATGTCTGATCTGAGATATATTTGACCTTGTTGGTTGTAAGTTTGTAAGCGCTCAGCTTTACTGCAGAAGGAAAGAAGTTACCAGTAGTGTAAAGTGTACCGGTACCCGCATGTGCACGATACTCAAAGAGGTGCAGTTTTATTTTTTTTTTAGATTATAAAAGATCATTTAGGAGGAGGGCTTCCAACCTTTCCTGTTGTAAATATGTTAGTAAATTATACTGTTGAGTCATCCCGGGTTGAAAAGGATACAGAGTTCCAACATTTCAACAGAAAGACTGAGACACTAAAAATTCCGTCTCACTGGGGAATCGAACTTGGGTCTAGTGTCTGCGACTGCGAAGCTCTCCACTACCCACAGGCGCTGGTGAAATGGTCAGTCCGTGCCTCCCATACAAAAAGTTACAGAATCAAACCAGTGTCATTTGTCATGTCCATGTTGCCAGGGGTCAAAATAGACTGACTCAGAAAGACATACAGTGGAAACCATATATATAACAGGCCCGGTAATAACAGGGATCCGGTAATAACAGGGATTTTTAAAATCCCCGTTTTTTCGTACTCTTTGTCTCTTTTAAAAGTTATCGGCAATAACAGGGCCTCATCGTGGCCCAACCGCTTATAGCAGGGACAAAGGCTCGTTAACAATGTGTAAAAAGTGAGAGAGAGAGTAACGCAGTGATGGAGCAAGCCCACGCAAGTCATGCCACAACAAGCACACGCAGCTTATGAAGCGAGAGGGGGCTGCGCTGTGCTGCAGACCTCGATCTAGCCCGAAGCCTAAGAACACGTTTGCGTAATGTGTCACCAACGATGTCAATCGCAAGAGAAAATGCCTTTCAATTGACAAAAAAATACGAAATAATCCAGGCTGTTGACAAAAAGCAAGCTCCACTGGCAGAGATTTGTTGTCAGTTCGACATTCCTCAAGGGCCGATTCACACCATTATTAAGGACAGAGAGAAGATAGTGGCAGCATACTCCAATGGAAAGTTTGCTCTGGATCGAAAGAAGATGAGACTACCCGATGCAGATGCTGTGGACCAAGCTCTTCTGATGTGGTTTAAGGAGGCGAGGAGAAAGTTTGTGCCAAAACCCCTGTTCGTGGGTACTTGTGGCAAGGGCAACTACCCATGAATAAGTACAGCTGGATTAGTCCACAAATGCTTACTTTCCTTGCATTTCTGATTTAACAGGGATCGGATATAACAGGACATTTCTCTACTCCCTCCATCCCTGTTATATCAGGTTTCCACTGTAGTCAGATGGTTGTATTTTTCATTAAAATGGTTGCGTTCGGCTGTGCTGAAGAAACTGGTTCAAACTACACCAGTGTTAGTGTTAGTAGGTTGTCTGAAATTGAAAACCATCAGTCGGCTCCACTTGTGCTGATTTTCGGTTAATTAAGTTTATCTTTTTCTCGCGTTCCAGCACCTTTTCTACAGTAGACCCCACAGGTCCCAGAGTTTAAATTAAAACTGGACTTTGGACTGGATGATCATGTTTTCAACATGTATCAACTCATCCATAGTAATAATAGCATTGCATTATTATGCAGGACTACTATACACTATAACCACAACATTTTTTCGTTTATAATTATATGTATGGCTATGGCATGAGGATTTTGAGAAAAGTTGATGATGCTATCGCTATCATATTAGGATAATATAGGCCTACTATTTTATGGTTGGTACTGTTGCGACAGTTATTTCATCCAGTGTTGGAGCAACTACTACTACTACTACTACTACCACTTCATTTTACTGGACCACTTCAATGTCATGTACTCATGTATTAGCATTAGCTTTGGTTCCTTGTAAGACTTTCTTACCTTTACTCTATAGTAGTGGTTACGGTAGTAACTTATGTAATGTATTTCACGATACAGTGGAATCAGATGATCGTCAATTTCTGGGCAGAGTTATTGGTACATGTATCATAGTTAAAACTTATTCTATCTTCTGCTAAGCTAAGAAGTCGAGATACTTTGGTTTAAAGGAAGTAGGGATCACCTGGTTTCATTCACTCAGAGTCAGAGGCAAAATTCACGAGAAAATGGCCGCCAAAATTTGGTGAATTTCAAACCTTTGAGACCTGCTACTTTTTTAAAATCCTTTCCAAACTGGAAAGAAAATGTTTTCTTCTACTTCTAAATTTCAGTATTTTGACGAACGCCTGGTTTTACTTTACCACGATGTCTCACAAACCCTGTTGGTATTTCGATACAAAGTTGCCCCTTTCCTATCAAACATTCTGTAGTCCTTTTATATATATATTCTCTCCTCCTTTTTTGTGTTTGTTACTCTTGTAATATTGTCACACTACTTATCTTCGAATTTTCACATGACTTTATTGTGTTGCAAGTGTTGGAAATCATATATATTGCTATTACTTGTCATAGGCTGCATACATGTAGTAGGTTCTGTTGCCTCTCAGTTGATGATGATGTCCATCATCATAAAGTAGGCCTATTTCTGATCATGGTTCAATCCACTCAACTGCATTATATTTGTACTGTGCACATGATCGTGATGTATAAAATAGGTGTATGTTTTTGGCTTTTCTGTTGTTGGTACCGGTACAAAGAGAAACAAATTTTAGAACCGAATCTGAACATGATGTGTTTAGTCTTTCTGTTTATTTTCAGTTTAGAAACTGGAAAGTTAGTTACTCTCCTTAGTGAGTGCCAATGGTTTGATTTTTTTTTTTTTTTTTTTTTTGGGGGGGGGGGGGTAAGTAAGTGTTTTATGGCACATGCAACTGCATACGGTCATTGTGAGCTGTTGTTGGTACAAAGAGAAATAATTTTATTTCTCCTTAGTGAGTGCCAATGAATTGATTGTCTTTTTTTCTTCTTTTTTTTTTGATAATTAAATTTATAAGTGTATTATTCTTTTATAAGCAACTCTGCATAAGGTCTATATATATTTATTTCATATGATATTTTCAGTTTTTGTAGGAATTTTGAGCTTTGCTCTGTGACGGGCGAAGCCTACTCACTCTTGTGCTTGTTTTGATTTTGGACCTCCGAGGGATGATCTTAACGCAACTTGCATACGTGACCTCCGAGACTTTTCGTCCTTATCCAAGAAGGCTAGGTTTTAGATCTTTCCTACCACAAGATCAAGCGTGTGGCTGAAAGACAGCGGTAAGAAAGGAGCCAAAAAGTAGCAGTAGAAAGGCTGCAGAAAGAGTCAAGAGCCCAAAGGAGGGGGCAAAGGAGGTGAGGGGGTGGGGACAGAAAGTGGAGATGAAAGTAGACGGCATAACTTTATTTTTAGAGAGCGGGAAAGGAGGTGAAAGGGGAAAATTTTAGAGAAGAACATTTTCTGTGGCTGTCCGGCTTCGAAACTGGGACCTATTGAATCATGAATGAGAGGCAACATTGAAACATTGGGTAACCTCTGGACCACAAGAGCCCCTTTGATGCCATCGCCGCAGGAGGTTACAGGTTCAGGTAGTACATGCCATGTACAGTAGGCCTACAGTATAATCCGCTTATTTGACATGCTTTGGAAAGTAGATTTGATGTCGAAGGGTTCTCATGGCCTAGAGGTGTGTTGGCCTCTCATTCAAAGGTCCCAGGTTCGAATCGGGGTAGCGACCGGAAAATTTTCTTCTATTGTCTCCTTTCACCTTCTTTCCTGCTCTCTAGCAATGTTCTGTCGTCTGCTTTCGTCTCCTCTTTCTGCCCCCACCCCCTCACCTCCTCTGGGCTCCTGACTCTTTCTGCAGCATTTCTATTGCAACTCCTTGGCTCCTTCTTATTCTTACTGCTGTCTTTCTTCAGCCACACCCCTGATCTTCTGATAGAAAAGATCTACACCTAGCCTTCTCGGACAAGGGCGAAAAAATCTCGGAGGGCCCATGTGCAAGCCGCGCTCGTTAAAGATCCCTTGGTGAGTGGTCTAAAATTAATTTATATAAGAGTAGTCTGGGCTTCTACCTCTACCTGGGCGAAATTCAAAATTCCCTACCAATTGAAAATGTTAACGTGTCCCGCGCGCTCATATGACCTTATGCAGTTGCGAGCACCGTAAAAGACTTTTACCCCCCCCCCCCCCCCCCAAAAAAAAAAGATGTCGAACTAATGATAATATAATATAATATGTCGATAAATGAAAATATAAAAAAAGACAAAGAAGAAAAAACAAGGGGAGGAGAGCGATAGAATACAACCACAGAATTCTTACAGTTAGACCCAAGACGTCTTGGGTTAGAGTAGACTTAGAATTCTGTGAATACATATTATATACATGTACAACACTACTTTTATATTTTAAAGCTGGTTGGTTCCATTTTTATATTTCTTAAACCTAACATTACTAACAAGAGGCTGAGGGGAGGTGGGGTGGATTGGAGCTACGGTCAAAGTCAAAGACTGAGCGTGCGAGGCGCACACAACACACAGGCACAAACTTCGTTGTACAGTGATATAATTGAAATAACAGGCCCAGTAATAAACAGGGATCGGGTAATAACAAGGATTTTATAAATCCTTGTTTTTTTTCTTACTAACTACTCATCTGTCTCTTTTAAAAGTTTTCTGCAATACATACATGCATCAAGACCTCATCGGAGCCCAATCGGTTATACTTATTTATAGCACATGTTGAAGTGTATGGGTGTGATCCACCCATGTTGTCAGGAATCAGATAAAATAATTTTTTCCTATGTGGACTATACGGGTGTGATCCACCCATGTTGTCAGGAATGTGATGGGAAATATGTTGTCAGGGATAGGGTTAACCCTATTTCCATCTTTGGGGTCCAATAGACCCCAAGGCCATTTTTTTTTTTGGCTCTAAAATCGTCAACTTTTGACCTACGAATCTGAAATTTCTTGACTTTTCCTGATTTTACCCCCTGCTTGACCACCCCAAATTTTGTTACTCTCACTCTCACGCGCATGGTTTACTCACCCCGAAATGCCTCCCCTGAATTTTGAGATTTTCATCTTTGGGGTTCTTTTGGACCCCCTAATACTAATAGAGTAATAAATAGAGTGGAAATATGGTGGAACCACCCATTCTTGCTTTCGGGTCCAGTAGGACCCCATAGCAATTTCCATACTGCTGTCGCTTTTGGGGTTTTGGTGTTGTGAAAACTTACTCCTGCTATAACAACTTGCTCTTTTTATCCATACAACATGAATTCTAGAAATCAAAATGAATCTTCAAATTAGAATTTCAAGAAAATACATACAAATGTATCAATATCAAACGGTGACACTATTAACAAAAACTTAAGAGTGCTTTACACCATTTACTCCAACAGGTAGGCCTATATGCTCTAACTCTAATCTATGACTAAGACGCCTAGCAGTTTCAGATGAAGTCTAAAAAGGAGCATTTTACATTGAGTAAATGAAGTTAGCAGGATTGAATGGGTCACTACTCTTTTGAATGAACTTGAAACGAAGAAGAAAAAGAATCACATGCTCTGCTGTATAAGATAAACACTGTGAAACATTTTCTTAGAGACATAAGTGACTGGGAGCTATAAAAATAACATCTTTATTATATTTATATTTTTGTATTGTTGGTAATATTATTACTAATAATTAACATGGTTGCAATTTTGTAAGACATAAATGCAGATAAAAATAAAATATTAAAATATATTAGATCTTCCTCTATACCGTATACTATTATTATAATTATAACTTTTCAGTGCTCATTGCAAACAAATACGTTGTTGTTGTTGTACATAGTAGGCTACGTATGTATTCAAATCCCTTTAGCTGCGAGCATTTCACTCTTGGCAGCGCAATGCCTCCCTCAAGTAACCACATGCCCTTGTCATATCTGATCAACGCCAGAGTAGAGCAGGCTTTGTAAGTCTGTAGGTGTGTGTAGGAGTAGGAGTCTGCGTCGAAGAACTGCCAAGTTTGGGCAGTGAAGGAGAAGATGTTCAACGGTCTCCTCGTGGTAGTCACAGTGTCTGCAATGGGGTTCCCAGGTGGGGTTAATTCTGTTTATGTGCTTGTTGGTGTGTAAGTGTCCTGTGCGCGCTCTGAAGATCAAAGTCTGATCAGCTCTACATAAGAGATTTGATGGGTCTTTGGGATTGGGTTTGTCCATGTACCCGAAGAGAGATCTTCCTGTTTCTGCGTTGGCCCATCTGTTACAGTTTAGCCACTCGTCTCTGCATTTGGCTTGGATGATCCTTCTGCAGGTCTGTAAAGAGGCGACTGTGTCTGTCTGGGGCAGGCTTGCTCCAGTCTTTGATAGCTGGTCTGCAGTCTCATTCCCTGGTACATGTAGCCTACTCCAGAATGACCAGGCACCCACTGCAGTGTGACCCGGACACCATAGGTAGTGCCCATCTGTTTTACAAGGCTGAGGGTGTTCCCGTCACCTCTGTAGTCTCCTCCTCCCTCGACGGCTTGGACTTGGAGTACTGACATTGAGTCAGAGAAGACAACAACATCCCCTGGTGTTACTGCGCCTTCAAAAAATCTTGGGTGATCTGTTCCAGGGTCTTTTCTATGGCGACTCTCTCTGCGTCATAGTTAGAGCTGTATGTTCCACATGGGTCTGCTTCTTCTCTCCAAGGTTGTTTTGATATATATTTGATGATGGATCCGTATCCAGCTTTCCGTGCAGCGTTTGTTGCCGACCCATCTGTGTATGCTTAAATTGGAGTTTCGGTATACGAGTCCACTGTCTCCAGGGTACTAGTTCTGAGGATTTCTTCTGGTGTGGTCTTGTCACAAGAAGGGTCTAGATGTCTCGTCCTTATTGTGATTTCTAGTGCCTGCCAATATGGAGGTTCGCAGCTGATGTTGGTGATTGGTTCTGTTCTCGGGTGGGTCAAACTCCTCAAGTACTTTTGTTGCTTCTCGCATGAAGGAGGTCTTCTGGATGCGCGTTCTTGGTTCCCACTCATCTGCCATTTTTCTGCTTTCGTTCGTGTCTTCTAGTCGCACAAATCTTTCGTAGGTTTTGAGTGTAGCACTCTTTCTTCTGAGGTCCAGTGGTTCTATGTTGGTGTGGATTTCGCAGGCGCTAGTAGGCATGGTCTTCATCGCACCAGAAACAACTGAGTGCTTGGTTCTGTACTCAGTCAAGCTGTGCCAGAGAGTCGAGAGCTTTGGCTGGTTATAGATTGTAGTGGTAGGGAGTAGTTAATCACAGATCTGACATAGGCCTACCCAAATAAAGTTGTCGGAGGGTTGCTTTGTCAGCTCCCCAGTTGAGTGATGAAAGGTGTTTCTGAAGGTTTAGTCTGGAGGTGGTTTTCTTGGTCAGCTCCCCCTAAGTGATCTCTGAGAGACAGCTTTCGGTCCAGTTGTACACCAAGGTACTTGGGATAGTCCTCATGTTTGATGGTGGTTCCATTGATCTTAAGGTTTACCTGACCTGCTGTAACCTTGTTTTTGAGGCTGAAGAGTCCAAAAACAGTCTTGTCTGAGTTCATCTCCATCTCTTCCATAGCTGGCAGTAGAACGAGATAGTAGTCAGGTCTGCGTTGATGGCTTGGTTCAGTGCTCTCATGTCACTTCCTTTGCTACAGACGAGCTAGTCGCCAGCGTAGAGTGCTTTCTGACAGGAGATGACACCTGGCAAGTTGTTCATGAACAACAGGAAGAGGGTACAGCTGAGTGCTGACCCCTGTGGAAGGCCTTCCTCGAGTGTCCTCTGTGAAGAAATGTTGTCACATGATGTCATGATAGTTCTGCAAGAAAGAAAGTTCTTGATCAAGCTGTACACCCTTCCTGCTATCCCAAGCTTTTGCATTTTGTAGAAGTCCCTGTCTCCACACAGGGTCATACGCTTGCCTCAGGTCGATGAAGATGGCCACAAAATTGTCTTTATCTTGAAAATTGAAAGGCATCGCTGGTCTTTTGGGCAAATCTGATGAGGTGGTCCATAGTTCTTTTGCCTTTCCTGAATCCTGCCTGTGATGTGCTGATTGTGCCGGTGTTTTCCATCCACCAGTACAGTCTGTCGTTGACCATTCTCTCGACGACCTTACCAAGGCATGATGTTTAAGAGATTGGTCTATAGCTTGAAGGCTGACTTGCTGGTTTGTTCTTCTTCAGTATCGGTGTGATGTTTGCCTTCTTCCATTCTGTTGGGAGCTGTCCCTCATTCCAGGTCCTGTTGAAGAAGTCCAGGAGTATGGA
>NW_004797796.1:414136-430975 GCF_000002075.1 Aplysia californica
AGAGAAGACAACAACATCCCCTGGTGTTACTGCGCCTTCAAAAAATCTTGGGTGATCTGTTCCAGGGTCTTTTCTATGGCAACTCTCTCTGCGTCATAGTTAGAGCTGTATGTTCCACATGGGCCAAATAGTTGGGTCTGCTTCTTCTCTCCAAGGTTGTTTTGATATATATTTGATGATGGATCCGTATCCAGTTTTGCGTGCAGCGTTTGTTGCCGACCCATCTGTGTATGCTTAAATTGGAGTTTCGGTATACGAGTCCACTGTCTCCAGGGTACTAGTTCTGAGGATTTCTTCTGGTGTGGTCTTGTCACAAGAAGGGTCTAGATGTCTCGTCCTTATTGTGATTTCTAGTGCCTGCCAATATGGAGGTTCGCAGCTGATGTTGGTGATTGGTTCTGTTCTCGGGTGGGTCAAACTCCTCAAGTACTTTTGTTGCTTCTCGCATGAAGGAGGTCTTCTGGATGCGCGTTCTTGGTTCCCACTCATCTGCCATTTTTCTGCTTTCGTTCGTGTCTTCTAGTCGCACAAATCTTTCGTAGGTTTTGAGTGTAGCACTCTTTCTTCTGAGGTCCAGTGGTTCTATGTTGGTGTGGATTTCGCAGGCGCTAGTAGGCATGGTCTTCATCGCACCAGAAACAACTGAGTGCTTGGTTCTGTACTCAGTCAAGCTGTGCCAGAGAGTCGAGAGCTTTGGCTGGTTATAGATTGTAGTGGTAGGGAGTAGTCAATCACAGATCTGACATAGGCCTACCCAAATAAAGTTGTCGGAGGGTTGCTTTGTCAGCTCCCCAGTTGAGTGATGAAAGGTGTTTCTGAAGGTTTAGTCTGGAGGTGGTTTTCTTGGTCAGCTCCCTAAGTGATCTCTGAGAGACAGCTTTCGGTCCAGTTGTACACCAAGGTACTTGGGATAGTCCTCATGTTTGATGGTGGTTCCATTGATCTTAAGGTTTACCTGACCTGCTGTAACCTTGTTTTTGAGGCTGAAGAGTCCAAAAACAGTCTTGTCTGAGTTCATCTCCATCTCTTCCATAGCTGGCAGTAGAACGAGATAGTAGTCAGGTCTGCGTTGATGGCTTGGTTCAGTGCTCTCATGTCACTTCCTTTGCTACAGACGAGCTAGTCGCCAGCGTAGAGTGCTTTCTGACAGGAGATGACACATGGCAAGTTGTTCATGAACAACAGGAAGAGGGTACAGCTGAGTGCTGACCCCTGTGGAAGGCCTTCCTCGAGTGTCCTCTGTGAAGAAATGTTGTCACATGATGTCATGATAGTTCTGCAAGAAAGAAAGTTCTTGATCAAGCTGTACACCCTTCCTGCTATCCCAAGCTTTTGCATTTTGTAGAAGTCCCTGTCTCCACACAGGGTCATACGCTTGCCTCAGGTCGATGAAGATGGCCACAAAATTGTCTTTATCTTGAAAATTGAAAGGCATCGCTGGTCTTTTGGGCAAATCTGATGAGGTGGTCCATAGTTCTTTTGCCTTTCCTGAATCCTGCCTGTGATGTGCTGATTGTGCCGGTGTTTTCCATCCACCAGTACAGTCTGTCGTTGACCATTCTCTCGACGACCTTACCAAGGCATGATGTTTAAGAGATTGGTCTATAGCTTGAAGGCTGACTTGCTGGTTTGTTCTTCTTCAGTATCGGTGTGATGTTTGCCTTCTTCCATTCTGTTGGGAGCTGTCCCTCATTCCAGGTCCTGTTGAAGAAGTCCAGGAGTATGGAGAGGGAAGAGTCTGTCACTGTCAGGTTGAGGATCATATCATTGGTGATCCGGTCTGGTCCTGAGGCCTTTCTCTTTTTACATTTTTTGAGGGTTGCCTTCAATTCCGTCAGAGTAAACTCCTTCTCAAACACCTGAGTTCAGATTGCTCAAATCTTATTGCTCATTTGCCATTGCTTCATCACAGTTCCACCTTTTAAGATACAGTAGAATCTTTATGAGGGAGGAAAACATACCATCATTGCTATCCTCAATTGGGCAAGTGTATCAGGACCCAAATAAAAATAAGTAGGCCTACTCTGGTCATCAATTACTTGAGGCTCCAGTCTAACAAAATCATGCAATTGTGGTGTTTGTTGTTTGTAAAATGTGCTAAAAAGATTGAAACAGACATACGAGAAAACAATAGATAAAACATAAGGGGTCTTTTTGGACCCCAAAGGTAAAAATAGGTATTTTCAATTAGTCCATGCCGGCTTTAGCACGGTCATCGGGAGAAAGCATAAGGGTGCTTAATTAAATCCGAAGAGTGCGAAGTAGACATAATACAGAGATTTTCAGGTAGAAAATTTCCCATGCTATTTCCCTTTGTTTGTAAGTAGGCCTATAGCGGTCTCGCAAAAGTGTGCACTGGTATTTTTACCCGCCATGGTAGTTTTTGTTTGCTGGTTTGTTTTTGTTTTGTGGTCGAATGGGAAATGAAAACTCAATTTAGACGGCCAGTCACGATACAGCACACTAGGCCTACACGCTGCCTGTGCGTACCACTGCCCGCTGTGCCACATTCATACCACCGCCTTCATCCCACCTCGCGCGTGATACACAATCAGGATTAATGGATAGCGAAGGTCAAAGGTGAAATCGCAGCCAGCCGCCCTTTCTCGTCTCCCCGACTTTGTATTTTTAAGTCTCTGTGTAACTTTGCCCTAGGCTAGATCCTATGTCCACGCACGCGGCTGTGTGCATCTCTCTGCCTTCCTCTCCGCCCGTGTGAGTGTGTGTCTCCATCACTGGCATTCTCTGTGTTTCTCTTAACACACTCCACTGCTGCAGTGTAGACTGTGTTCGAACTTCGATGGGTCATCGTTAAAGTATTGACTGTCTTGTAATGAAGCGTGCCTAAAGCCGAAGTTATCGTGCTTAAAGGCATGTAATTTATATAAAAAATTCGGTAAGAGCCGTTTAGCGTGCATAAGTCGGCGTGCTTATAGTTATAGCCGGCACGGACTGTCCTTCATGTCAGGGGGGTCCGCTTGGACCCCAAGTGACAGAAATTCCACTACAACAGCTATTAGAAGTTAGGGGGTTTGCCTGGACCCCAAGTGATAGAAATAGGAATATTTAGGTAGGGTATGAAATAGGGTTAAAGAAATGCAAGGAAAGTAAGAATTTGTGGACAAATCCAGCTGTACTTATTCATGGGTAGCTTCCTTTGCCAAAAGTACCCACGAACAGGGGTTTTGGCACCAACTTTCTCCTTGCCACCCTTAAACCACATCAGAAGAGCTTGGTTCACAGCATCTGCATCTGAGTCTCATCTTCTTTCGATCCAGAGCAAGGCAAACTTTCAGTTGGAGTATGCTACCACTATCTTTGTTGTGGTGTGAATCGACCATTGTGGAATGTCGAACTGTCGACAAATCTCCGTCAGTGGAGCTTGCTTTTTGTCAACAGCCTGGATTATTTCGTGTTTTATTTTGTCAATTGTCGGTAAAAGTAAAAGGGTCAGGAAAGAGTACGAGTCTGATTTCGGATGTTTCATTGAGAATTATCCAGTTATCCTTATACATGTAATACAGTTGTAGTATAAGTCTTAGATAATCCGGATTTTGCCCACCTCTAGTTGTAATTACACAAAAACCTAAAGTTTGCCATCATAACGAACACTCAGATTCAACAAAATTGAAGTTGAAGGTCAGGCCAAACGACTTCGTGAGTCCAAGCTCCACTGTAATTTAATTACATGTAGGCCTTCTATTTGTTAGCTTCTACATCATGCACGTGCAAGGTAAATGAAGTCTTGTTAGCTGTTAACTTCAGCTGAACAAGATGTTCATCAAAAAGTGGCTTTGGATACCGAGCAAAATAAAAGGATGACCAGTACATTTCCATTTACCAGTCAGCTGGGACATTTCAGTAACCCACAGCACTTTTTAAGGACCCCCAGGCGAGTGTTGAGTTCCTGCGTGCTGTCGGCATCGCTGACAGTTTACGACCCCACAGCGCCAGAAGAAAGATAGAGAGAAAGCGCCTCTGGTGTAAAGGTAAGGCGCTTCACTGTTGGCCACAGGAGACCCATGAATTCCCAGAAGGGGAGAATTTTTCTTGAGTACAGTATACATAATAGTAGGCCTACATGTTGTACATGTATCTGATCTTCAGTCTTTCTGTTGAGATGTTTCCCTCTCAACACGGGGTTGGCCCTTACACGAGTTACACAGGCAGGGTCATAATGATCTAAATTGTGTTAGTGGGGACGTAAACACCTACATTGGTGAAAAAATACAGTAGGCCACCGGTTCGGTAGGCCTACACATGCATGACCAAGAATGTCAATGACCCTGCAACCAAGCGGGGACTTCGGTGGTATGGCTTATGAATTGCTACAGGCTTCTCTCAGAGTCAGAGTCCTTGGACTGACCACACAACACCCATGTGAACCAGAGAAATGCTTTTATAAAAAAACACTCAACAGAACAACTTGCATGGACATGAACTTGCTACTAATGAATAAAAGCCCATCAATTACACCACAGTTGATTTTAGAAAGTTTTATGGCACTTGCAACAGTTTTAGTGTTAGTAGAGGTTTTACGGCCCTCAGTCACAAAGTGCACATGTATAAGGCTGACATGGTCAAATTTTAGTGTCATGTATGAAAGAATCAACTGCAGAATCTTTTGGCATGGCTAAAATAGTTTCAATTGAGAGAATGCACTGAGAAATGCAGGACATGGAAAAAAATCGCTTAGCCATGAAAGAGTAAAACTTTGTAATACCATACAGCCAGCTTGTGCCCACATGTGAAAAAGGAACGTTTAGTGTTTTACGGCACCTGCAACACAATAAGGCCATAAGTTCCAAAGATTAAAAGTGTTACAAGAGAGTAACAAACACAAAAAAAAAGGAAGGGAGATCAGGACGACATAGATCTATGTTTGTCGTAGGAAAGAAGAAGCAAATCACACCAGAACCAACCACCCACAGCCAAATAAGTTACCAAAGATTTAGAGGTGTTGCAAGAGAGTATCAAACAAAAAAGGAAGGGAGATCAGGACGACATAGAAACAGTGACAAAAATAAAAACAAAATGCCAAAAGTATTACTAAACCATTTATTACATTAATTTTATGACCAATTCAAATTCTGAGGTAACTTTTTTTTAAATCCATGAATTCACAAGATGAAGGATTTTTAATAAATTTCAGGCTAAATTGTGAGAATCTAATCCGCAAGCAAAGACTTTCCAAGAGAATGTAAGGAGTGATATCAAAATATATTTTAAAATGGATCAAGGAACTATTAGAAAATATCTTACGACTAAAGAAAAACATGATAAAAACACTTTTTTTTCTTCTTTTGAAAACAATGAAACACGCAAGAGTGACGATGTATAATGATTACTTATGATGATAAATAGAAAGATGTCAAATGGGAGGAAGAACAGGAGAGACAGAAACTTCTAAGAACGAGGAAAACGGAAATAAAAAAAAAGTATGAGAATATTGAGTAATAAAAAACAAAACGAAAATAAAACATGAACAAAAGCTGCTGCTGCGTTAATGGTCACCGTCAAGATTTAGTATTTTCCTTCCTGGCCACCTGACTGATTGATCACAACCATTGCTGCTGGAAAAGTTTATAATAAAATTGCTGTAATCATACTAGATAAATTTTTTCGTCATCTCTGGTGAACAGAATAATGCTGAATACAAAAGAAAATAAAAACGTTGCAATTGAATGGAACTGTTCTTGTGCTACCAAAACATTACCACACACATCCACGAATTTACTGACTTTCATCAAGTGAACAGGAAGCAAAATACTCCAGGTTTGTCCCAAACTGTCTTGGATATGAGATAAAAGATTTTATGCACGTTCTCCACGAATTCTCCTTGCCAACTGAATGTCCTTGGGCATAATTGTCACACGTTTAGCATGGATGGCGCAAAGGTTGGTATCCTCAAAAAGTCCCACAAGATAGGCCTCACTGGCTTCCTGCGAACAAGAAAGAAACAGGTGATTAGACTCAAACTGTAGTTTACAAGTGTTGTTTAAAGCTCTATCTGTGGATGTTTTTGTTTCTTTTAGTTAATGTTTTTACAGCACTTGCAACTCAAATAGGTCATACAGTCGACTCTGTCCAAATTGCTTCAGTTTACCTTTTTCTCAGGACCCATCAACTCTTCCATTACCGATCCCAATGTTTTAGTTGAACCTTGGATGACTTGATATTTTTTCACTCCCCCAATGATAACTAATCATCCATAGTCGATTATAAAGTGCCGGAGGCTAGAAATGTTACACGAAAAGAAAGTAACAAACCCATACAAAAAAGTAGGTAAGATATAAGGACAATGGATGTTTAATGCAGTGTGTCCAACAGCTGAAGCTGAAGAAAAAGTATGGAAGCAGGGTCCAGGGACAGCATCCAGGTGGTGTACTTTTTTACTTTATTTTGTCAATGTGTTTGTTGTTGATCTCAACAGAAGGGATAAGGATTCCTTCGCCAGGTGATCTACCTGCTCGTTTCCTCGGATGCCCACACCGCTAGGTATCAATGCGAACACCATACTTTTCCCGGTTTCAGTCAAGGCATGTATTTTGTGTTGTAGCCCAACTATTTTTGGGTGTAGGAGCGTGTAGTTTTGTAAGTGAGGTAATGCAAGACAGAGAGTCAGAAAGGATAAGGAAAGATTTGTTAGGAGAATTTTCTACGGAGTCCGGTGCCATGTCAATGGGAGTGGCCTCCGCAGAGAAAATGGAGGCTTCGGGATGGAGTCTCCTTTGCTGTGTACTGTTTGAAAAAAGGGCTGCGGCACCCACACCAGAGTCCGACTTGGGGCCATCTGTGAAGATAAGCTCCGCACCGGGGGTTTTTTTCTATAAGTTTTTTTTGTATTGTTTTAAGTGTTTTGGTGTTTGTGCTTGCTTTGTCGTGTGTGGTCAGCTGTAAGTCTACTTTTGCCTTCGTTGTCGTGTGGTCAGCTGAAAGTCTGTTTTTGCCCTGGTGAGGTGCCACAGAGGGAGATCAGGGAAAAGAAATTGTTGGATGTCTCGTTTTGAAAAATGTATGTTTTTTGGTCCTCAAGGACTCTGAAGCCGAAGGGTTTGACGAGTTTTTCATTGTTTTGGAATTTGTTTATGGTGTTTCAAGAGCTTCCAGCAGCTGATGTCATTTTTTGAGGATTTTCGGATCCAGGTTGAAGGGGGACGGAGCCCCCTTAGGTTTCGAGATTTTTTGGTTTCAAGGCATCCTAAGTGTGTCATTTCTGGCTATTCAAGCCTAAATTTTAACAAAAAAATAAGAGAGGAAAAAAAAATACCTTGCATACAAAATTTGTTGTGTTAATCCATATACAGTGGAGTTCACTTATAACGAGTCCTGAAACAACGAGAAGTCTGTTATAAAGACAGTATTCTAATACCCCGTTTTTTCCCTTCTTTATCTTTGTAAATAAAATACTGCTATTGCGCAATCAGATCGTCACGCGAGTCGTTTATAACGGAATATTGCTGCTGCTGTGCTCAGGCACAGACCAATTAAACATTATTATAAAACCTTGCCAGTTGAGAAAGTTGTCGGTGATCCAGCGAAACAAGGAATGGGAGAGCCCACGCGGACCAACAATGAAGGCCGGAGCGAATGAGTGGGGAGGGTGTGGCATGTGTAGACACAAGCAGAACGCATCGCGTGATAGGCCAGCCCAGATTATCTCGGCATACCGTGCCTCTCACTTCTCTGGTGCGGGATGGAGAGGTCACAATGCTGTGATAGATGGATGGAGTGATTGTATGACGTGCGCGAGCAAACGCAACGGGCCACAGTGTGTGGTGGGGTGGGGAACAACACTGCGGGCGAGTTAGCCTAGAGCCAGAAAGCCTTCTTTCTGATCGCCAAGGCCGATTTGTCAACATTGCTACTGCTAGAGAAAGAAACCTGATTCGATTTTTGATCAAGTAAGACCTTGAGATCATGTTGAACAAATCATAAGGAGAAATACAAAAAAGGAATAAACAGAATGCCAAATCATAGATTAGGTCTACTTTACTATTTCCCTTGAATTTATTATTGGATCCCTTGTAACGAGAATCCTGCTATAACGGAAATTTCGCACCGGTCCCCTCCCTCTCATTATAACAGGATTCCACTGTATAACAGAATAATTCAATTGGTGCCGGTACTTGTTTCATGAGTCTAAATAGATATATTGGCTGAAAGAAAACAAATGATTTAGTTATCAAAGACTTTGTCAGATATTCGCGATATTTAAGAGAATATATTCATTCATCAATGAACAAATGCCAGATGCACCCCCTTCACAGACGAGTTCCAAGCTTATTATCTTTAAAAAGAGGTCACCATTACGGAATCATCAATAGAACGAAATGGTCACGTGACCAGAAAATACCAATTTTAATGACTAAAAACAAATTGATTTAGATTTCACCATATTTTCAAGAAATTTAAGCTTCTTATCTTTCTATCCAAACCAGATTTACAACAATACTGGGTACTGAATTAATTACAGGACACTCTGAATGAGACCACCGGTTCGCATGTTTGCGATCTCGGCTTCAAGCCCTAGCTAGATCTAGGTCAGGCAAAGGTTGATGACTTTATGAAGAACTATGTTATGTAACACTATAACAATCTAATAAACAAAATCAACTTACCGCATATCTCCTGAATATCCCTATCCATTATTGGAAGCACAATGCAGCCCTTGATATGCACTTATCATATGTATGTGAATAGAGCGTAATCGAAAATAGGTAGTGCACGTAAATAATTCTTCGCCATTGCTGAATCAAGCGCGTCGCCAGAGATGGGACCAGCATGTGTGTTTACAAAAACAAGCGGCACTAAACGGCTGCCAGACCAATCGTAGTGATTGTTGCACATGATTCCCTTGATATGTTCTACTTTTGAGTGGTCCAGGGTTCTTTCGACCAATCATTGGTCAGACTTGGAGATTTCCATTCCAAAAATAGGTTCCAAAACTCCCGATATTTCTGGGCCAACAACTAACTTTAGTAACAAGTGCTTGGTACCCGGTGAAAGTTTATTCAAAGCTCGTTCTTGCACTTTTTGTTTCATGACGATAGCAGTTATAGGCGCGTAGCGCGAAGGCTTTTTGTGAAGCACCCTAAATTTTTGTCGCCGCGGCCGGCATGAAAATGGATGCGGAAAACGCATTCCCGTGCATTTTGGTGACCTTTTTAAATAGCTTACTATACAATATCTCATTCCGTACCGTCCTCAATAGTTTGATTTTAGCTAAAAACAACAGTTGAACTGACTTAGTTCAAAACGGGGTGAAGATTGGTGTCAAATTATGAGAAGAGTTATAGTTGATTAAAAATGACCAAATTTGGAGCTTCCTACATGCTTTCAACTGCGTAGAGGCGGGGGTTTGTGGTACCTATTTATAGTGACAGCCATCTTGTCTGACGGAAGTGGCTATTCTCACCCGGGGTGAGAATAAAAATACGATCGACCTCTCACCGCGGGTGAGACTATTCTCACCCAGTGTGAAACAAGACCTGTTTTTCTTAATTTCAGAATACTGTCTATCGGTGTGGATGATCAAATTGGTAAAAGCCAAGAAAAAATGACGTTATAGCACAAAAGTAAGATAATTTGATCGTCTACAAAGATGCTATGGCTATTTCACTTTTCGAATCGAACTGAACTAGGCGGGTCGCCATTTTGTTTTGCCCGGAAGTTCTCGCAAGATCTACTCCTCCCCTCTCTTTCTGAATACTGTCTATCGGTGTGGACGATCAAATTGACCAAAACAAAGTTTTAAAACACAAAAATAATTTAATTAGGTTGTCTACAAAGATGCTAATGCTATTTAACTTTTCGAATCGAGTCGAACTACGCGGGTCGCCATTTTGTTTTGTTCGGAAGTTCTCACGCTAGGCCTACTCCTCTCTCTCTTCACTGCCCACAGACAAAATTGCACGCTTTTAGGCAAACAGTAGTGATTGAACGTTTGTTCACAGCACAGAATTCTACAATTCTGTTATCACAGTGTAGAATTCTGTGGTTCAAGGTGAACACTACACTGGTTGGCCAAGGGTAACTATAACGGTGAACGCACACCGGGTGAGAATAGCCAAAAGACTCGCCTGCGCTATTCTCACCAGGTGGCCTTGTCTGACGTCATTGAGGGATTGCCAATTTGTCATTCATGGTGGCAACACGACCTGCTGACTCGCATTACATCTAGTAGATCTACATGTATTTTCTTTGCAATTTGCAGAACTGTTCGGTTCGGTCGTCTGTGATAGTGCAGCACCCTTCTGCATAGATTGATTCTGATGCTGTACACTACGTAAACTGAGAGGAAGAAGACAGAAAAGGCCTACGTCAATTTGCATAGGCTACGAAAGCAAGTTCAAACAAAGTTAAACGACGCAGAGTAAATGATCGACTGTTTCCAGACCTGCCACTCTATGAAATCTAAAAATCAGGATTTGAGTTAAAAAATCAGGATCTGGTGGAAAAAAATCGGGACCAACGGCAAATCAGTCATAAGGGGTACTGGGGTGTCCTGGTTCCCTTCTATGATGCAAGTATGCAAGACAAACTTTTGCAGGAATAATTTCACGTTTGGGCCTCTTAATAGAGGGAAAACTGAAAGACAGCATTACTCGAGTCGGAGTTGGATAGACTGGGGGAGCGCAGGTTGCAGTAAAGCTGAAACTCGTAGTCTTGAAAATAGCTGACACATAACTCGAATCATCCATGCAAAAAGCCTGCGTTTTCATACAGTAACAACGTTTGACTTCCATCGCATATATATACACTCAAGGCACCCCCCCCCCCCCCCAGAAAAAAAAACTGCCAAGGTTGTTCATTTTTTTTTTCTTATTCCTTTACTTGTCCTCAATACATCAGACCTGCCACTCTATGAAACCTCAAAATCAGGATCTCAGGGAGAAAAAAATCGGGATTTGGTGAAAAAAAATTGGGAATAACAACAAATCACCAAGGTGACTGCCAAAGCTGACTTACTTACAATTTTTCCAGGGGTGTCCACGCGAATGCGTGATTGAAACAATTTTACTAACGGGTCCGACGAACTGCGCGTTCACACAAAACACTCGAATGAGCGACAGTCGTTCTACTTCTAGGATAACGACGGCGGCCGACCGACCAAATGTACCAACAAATCTCTTATCCCTCATAATGCGTTCAGACCTAGGTTCAGACTAAAGCAACGACAACGGCCGTATGTTAGTCAGCGCAGTTATATTTCAATGTGTAAGGGTTAGATTAGAACAACTGTCGCTCATCCAAGTGTTTGATGTGAATGCGCAGTTACCAGACCTCGGACAAGGCTTGTTTTGAAAGTAACAGAGGAACTACGAATATTATCGATTATATTTTGTATGTCCCAAATTGTAACAGTTACCAGGCTATCATTGGAGAATTTTGAGTACGGCAAAAATCACACACAACTTGGGGCGAGTCAACTACTAAATGCGGCATCGATATTTTGTAAATAGAAGGACTTCCGTAACGAGCGACCACCCCATCAAACACAATAAAGAAGAGGAGGCCTAGACCTAACCCTACCCTTACCCCAAGCCCTCAATTCTGCTGTCTCATAGTGGCTGCTCGTTACGGAATTCCTCCCCAGGAAATAGTGCTCTGAGTTCCTACTGACAAAAAGTTCAACGGATGCTTCCCGCGATAAAGGAGCAGACATTTTAGAAAAAATCCAGCACAACAGCAGACTGGGACAAAAATCAGGATACCCGCGATCGAAATCGGGATGCTTGAGATTTGGGGCAAAAAAATCGGTATATCCCGACTAAATCGGGATGCGTGCCAGGTCTGAATACATGTATCTCAGCACACACTTTAAGCCAAAGTGTCATAACAATACCCCCACCCCCCTCCCGTCCACACTGGTTAAGTCCAGAAAAACACCTCGACCAATGCAAATGAACTTTGTTGACTCCGACAGCCAACATTCCCCGACACACGTACGAGGTCATGTCACATGATGCGAATGAGCGTTTGAACGTTCCACTGACAGGTCTTGATGACGGGCCCGACTAACCAGAACTCAGGCGAAGCTTGCTTTTAAAGCAACAGCAGAACAACGAATAGATTTTTCTTAGGCCTATGTCACAATTGTTACAGTAATCAGGACACCATCGGATACTTCTGGGTTATAAAAGCAAAAGTAGATCTTGAGCGTATCCATCATGTCGGAATTCAAAATTGAGAATACGTCGGTTTTAGTTGAAATAACAATAATGTGCGCGATCTACTCGATTCGGCATAGATGCTTTAGAAAGTAGCGTTTCAAGTTCCTGCCGATAAAAATCGGGAAAGATTAAAGAATACCGGACCACTCATATATATATATACAGTATTGCGCGAGAATGTGGGGTGGGTGGGACGGGTGGTTGGGGTTGAGGAGGGGGTGGGTCCCCCCCCCTGACAAAGTAAGACAAGGCCTAAGAATTGGACGCAACGACAAAAAATCAGGATACTGGCGATCGAAATCGGGAAAATCGGGATGCTTGAGATTTGGGCGAAAAAATCAGGATGAGGGGCAGGTCCGCTGTTTCTATCCAGATTGTTTCTATTAGTTTTGTAGGTACAAGAAATTAAGCACTTTCAGAGACTGGACCCAATAGGACGCCGAGTTGCAAATGGAGTAGAACTACAAATGGCGGATTTCACGGTAAGGATATGAGAGATAACGGTAAGATTGTACTTTACCGGACCACCGGTCGGAACTACTTTCGCTGTGGCGCCTAGTGGCCCGCTGTTCTTCGTTTCCGAGCTCCCCTACTCAGTTTTCTACGTCCTCACTCTTCAACTGCCAGCAATCGACTGCCATCTCTTACCGGGTTTTTCAGTCATCAGGACCGTGCCACTGTGCCCTTTGACCCATGACCCTGACACCTTGAGGCTAATTGGTCAATCTAATCACGTGGTCCACTATTCTTATTTGCTCGCGACTGCTGGCTTGGCCTAGGCCCTAGGCCTACTCCTGGTCCGGCAAAGTACAATGGAGGGCTAGAGATGCGCACGAGAGCTCATTTGCATAATTGCAACCCCATTGGCCCTGCTCACGACTTATCATGCTATTGTTTATATGTGTGTGTGTGAGTGTCTTTAAATTATTGTTGCCAGGGGGGCAAGCCCCCACTGTTGGTATGATACACGGTGGTCCACCAAAGTTAAATCCCCTGCCCACTCTCAACCACCACCTCTCGCTCACCTCGCCGCTGACTTCGCTGTGCGTGCGCGAAGTCGCCCGCGGAACTACCTTTTGTCCGCACGCCGAGTACTATGAGTGCGTAGTTAGGCTAGGCGTGCGTAGTAATCACGGGCCGAGATGGGTGGTCCGGTAAAGTAATCACGGGCCGAGACAACACAGGGTTTATTTTTTAAATAAAATTCTCCTGTTGCACTGTTTTGTGTTCAATTTGTGTTGTTTTGATTGTTTATGGGCCCAATAAACAGGTGAATAAAAAGCAAGTGTTGACTTTGTTTAATTCTGTATAATAAACGAAAGTGGCTATTCTCACCCGCCCGGAAGTTCTCGCAAGATCTACTCCTCCCCTCTTCTCTCTCTCTCTCTTTCTGAATACTGTCTATCGGTGTGGACGATCAAATTGACCAAAACAAAGTTAAAAAATGATGTTAAAACACAAAAGTAAATTAATTTGGTTGTCTACAAAGATGCTACGGCTATTTAACTTTTCTAATCGAGCCGAACTACGCGGGTCGCCATTTTGTTTTGACCGGAAGTTTTCGCGCTACTCCTCTCTGTCTCTCCACTGCCCACATACAAAATTGTACGCTTTTAGTAGGCTACAGTTGTAATGGAACGTTTGTTCACGGCACAGAATTCTACAATTTTTGTGTTATCACAGTGTAGAATTCTGTGGTTTAGGGTGAACGCAAAATTTGTTGGCCTAAATCTAGGCTATAACGGTGAACGCGCACAGGGTGAGAATAGCCAAAAGACTAGCCTAGCCTGCACTATTCTCATCCCGGGTGAGAATAGAGGTGGCCTTTTAAAATTCATCTTTGAAAGACCTTTCCATTGATACAAAATACACAACCTTTTGAAAAAGTTCAAAATCCTGAAAAAAATTGGGATGGGAAACCTGTGGGTCCTCACCGTGAAATCCGCCAAATGTAGATCTACTGGGTAAGATTGAAGAATACCGGACATGCGGACTGACTTTGCCTAAAGAATTCATGATCTTCCAAAGTTTTTATATCTCTCAATGGAGAATCTCAGACCGGTAGATCTATTTATTAAAATTTTGTTGGGCACAAAATTCTACAATTTTTCTGTTATCACAGTGTAGAATTCTGTGGTTTAGGGTGAACGCGCACCGGGTGAGAATTTACCCCCATAACTATAACCCCCGTCCGCAAAATTAAGGGCAGGAGGTCTCTTCGGTAAGATTGTACTTTACCGGACCACCGGTCGGAACTACTTTCGCTGTGGCGCCCCTGGTGCCTAGTGGTCCGCTGTTCTTCGTTTCAGAGCTCCCCTACTCACTCTCCTACGTCCTCACTCTTCAACTGCCAGCAATCGACTGCCGTCTCTTACCGGGTTTTTCAGTCATCACGACCGTGCCACTGTGCCCTTTGACTCATGACCCTGACACCTTGAGGCTAATTGGTCAATCTAATCACGTGGTCCACTATTCTTATTTGCTCGCGACTCTGCTGGCTTGGCCTAGGCCCTAGGCCTACTCCTGGTCCGGCAAAGTACAATGGAGGGCTAGAGATGCGCACGAGAGCTCATTTGCATAATTGCAACCCCATTGGCCCTGCTCACGACTTATCATGCTATTGTTTATATGTGTGTGTGTGAGTGTCTTTAAATTATTGTTACCAGGGGGGCTAGCCCCCCTGAAACCCCCCCATTGATATGTAAACACGACTGTCCGCTCATGTTATTGTTTTGCATTTTTGTGTGTTTTCTTTATTATAGTTTCCAGGGGGGCAAGCCCCCCTGAACCCCCACACCCCACTGTTGGTAAGATACACGGTGGTCCACCAAAGTTAAATCCCCTGTCCACTCTCAACCACCACCACCTCTCGCTCACCTCGCCTCGCCAGTCGCCGCTGACTTCGCTGTGCGTGCGCGAAGTCGCCCGCGGAACTACCTTTTGTCCGCACGCAGAGTACTATGAGTGCGTAGTTAGGCTAGGCGTGCGTAGTAATCACGGGCCGAGACGGGTGGTCCGGTAAAGTACAATCCAGCCGTCTCTTCTTACAACAAACAATAAAGAGACGAAATATATGCAATAGGCCTAAATTATTTTTTTTTTTAAACACACCTGAAGAGCACCAATAGCAGCACTCTGGAAACGCAGATCTGTCTTAAAATCCTGAGCAATTTCTCTGACCAATCTCTGGAATGGGAGTTTTCTGATCAGGAGCTCAGTTGACTTTTGGTATCTGCGAATTTCTCTGAGGGCGACAGTTCCAGGCCTGTAACGGTGAGGTTTCTTCACACCACCTGTGGAAGGAGCACTTTTCCTAGCCGCTTTAGTAGCCAGCTGTTTCCTGGGAGCTTTACCTCCAGTAGATTTACGGGCAGTCTGCTTTGTACGAGCCATTGTCTGAAATAAATGAACAGTAGATATTAAAAGCACTCCTACAATTGCAATTTAAGGGCAGTCTGCTTTGTACGAGTCATTGTCTGAAATAGATAAATAGCAGATATTAAAAGCACTGCTGCAATTGCAAAGCAAATTCAATCAGGGTATTGAAATCAAACTTGTCAGAAAAGAATATCACTAGAGTCTAGTTCCCAAGGGCCAAGTCCAAATCTCCCAAAGCCAAAAGAAGTTTCAATTCTGTTCAATTTTCTGTAGCAATTCTCGGTCAGATCCAGATCTAGATTTTAGAATCTAATATTTCAATTGTTTTAAACAAGTGACCAGTGGGTTTTCAGGGGTGACTTTCATAAACATGGGGGCTGACTGAACTTGTTACTGAATTTGAGTCATGCTCATTCTCCCGCCAGATTTGTTTTGGTTTGAAAAAAATGTGCTTTCATGACATGTTATTCAGCCTCATTTCGCAATTCATGAGTAGAGACTTCCACATCTGGATCTAGTTCACACAATTTTAGCCTCAGCCAAACACCACAGCAGGGTAGAATCTAGACTTGGAGAAACACGGCCTGAAAATGCTAGTTTTCAGAATGTAAACACAAGCAAAAAATAACCTTTTCAGTCAAGGAAGATCATGTCTCGATGCCTTGCTTGAGAGTCAGTTCGGTGACCTACTTTGAACTTTCTTGACATGGTCTTCCCTTTATCTGACAACAATATCTAAAATAAATAACAAATCAGTTAAAATGAAAATCATAACACAAGCTCACCTTTCAAATGTAACGATCCTCAACCGAAAAATATTCAATGTGAAAACGTCGAACAACCTTCCTCCTTTAGCTCTGGCTGATGATTCCCTTGCTTTTTCGCAATGCAATATGGGTACAGCGGACATTAGATATTTTGTATAAAATGGAATATCATTGGTGCACTGGCCAGCACAAAGAAAATCGGTTTGATTGGTTAACAATATGCAGTTTTCATTGGACAATCATAGAAATAATCCAGGGTTACCATTGGTACAAAATACAGCATTACCATTGGCTACCTGCAGTATAATTCTATTTTTATCTACACAGTAATGGTTTAAAATAGATTTTCACCATTCGGCCAAAGACCGTGTGGCCATTCCGCTCTCTTTCTCTCTCTCTCTCTCTCTCTCTCACTCTCTCTCTCTCTCTCTCTCGTCGTTCTCCCTCTTTCTCACCCCCCTTCTCTCTCTCTCCATCCCTCTTTCTTTCTCCCCTCTCTTCTCTTTCTCCCCCCTCTT
>NW_004797796.1:432167-432519 GCF_000002075.1 Aplysia californica
GTCACGCGCCAGTTACAGATAGCGCCTCGCCTAAAAAAACAAACGTGTTTGTTTTCAGTTTCAGGCACAGAATTCTACACTTAGTGTAGAATTCTGTGGTTTCAGGCGATCGAGTCGGGCGATCGGCCCGATCCAGCCGTAGTGGGCACCCCATATAAGGTCGAAAACAGAGAACGCCGATTTCGGAGACTGACTCAGTAAGCGCTGATAGGTAGGCCTAGGCTATAAAATGTCCCTTATGATTTCCAACTTGCCCCACATAGGCCTAGAGCTGGCCGACTGCAGGCGGCTTTAAACTCGGATCGGAGTTGTCGGCTTTATCGGAATCCAAACTACATTCTTATAACGCCGA
>NW_004797796.1:432619-434728 GCF_000002075.1 Aplysia californica
AGGCCTAGAGGTTAAGGTGTTCGCCTCTCATTCAAAGATCCCGGGTTCGAATCCGGGTAGCAACCAAAAAATTATTTTTTCTCTAAATTTGTCTCCTTTCACCTCCTTTCCTACTCTCTAGCAAATTTCTGTCGTCTGCTTTTGTCTCCTCTTTCTGCCCCCCCCCCCCCCCACCCCTTCACCTCCTTTGCCCCCTCCTCTGGGCTCCTGATTCTTTCTGCAGCCTTTCTACAGCTACTTATTGGCTTCTTCTTACTGCTGTCTGTCAGCCACACCCCTGATCTTCTGGTAGGAAAGATCTACACCGGCCTTCTCGGACAAGGGCGAAAAATCTCGGAGGTCCCGTGTGCAAGTTGTGCACGTTAAAGATCCCTTGGTGGTCTAAAATCGATAAGAGCAGGCTTCGGCCGCCACCCGGGCAAAATTCAAAATTTCCTACCAACTGAAAAAGTTTAGTGTGTCCCGCGCGCTCATATGACCTTATGCAGTTGCGAGCGCCGTAAAACACTTACCAAAAAAAATAAACAACACGCGCACGCTTACACGTCGTCACGAAATGAGCATAAAATAATCTACACAATGCAATTCACAAAATACATAAATGGATACATAGTCATTTACATAACATTGTATTGAACCTGAATCTACAGACAAAAAAGATGTCATTAAATGTGTCTTTAAAGATTTTTAAAAATTTAGACTCAGATGTTGTATGTCTCAAGGGTTGGGGAAGAGAGTTCCAAACTGACGGAGCAAGGTGGGCGAACGATCTTTCAGCTAATTTTTTACCCCCTTTTCTAGGAATTCTTAAAAGATACTGATCGCCTGATCTTAGTGATCTAGATGGAACATACATCTGGATGAGATCACTAAGATATAAGGGAGCTTTGTTATTGACACATTTATGACATAATATTGCAATTTTATATGACATTCTATCGGACACGGGAAGATAATCTCTCTCCTCTCTCTCTCCCTCCCTTTCTCTCCCTCCCTCTCACCCTCTCCCTCCCTCCCTCCCTCCCTCCCTCTCCCCCTCTCTCTCTTCCTCTCTCTCTTTCCCCCTCTCTCCCCCTCTCTCTCCCCCCCTCTCCTCCTCTCCCCCTCACCCTCTCGGATGACGAGTCCATTCTTGTAAATTTGTAATCACTCAAGGCCTAGAACTAGATTCTAGATACGGTAGATCTAGGCAGACTAGACAACAGTAGATCAATGCAACGCGAGCCTAAAGGGATCGGCAATAGACGCCCTCTATGTGGAGTCAAGCAGACACCTACTGGCGCCTGTCCGAGTCGATCTTCAGCCGCTTAAGTTTCGGCTTTCTTTATGTTATCGAGTCTCGCGCGGACGCGAGATAGGGAAATTGCATAAATGTACAGTCGAACCTTCCTTAACGGAAACCTGTGCCCCTTGATATATTCCTCTTTAATTACCTGTATAAAACGGAAACCTGTCCAACGCGAAAACGGAAAGAAAAATCCGCTCCCTTTCGGGGGTTTCACCTGTCTAAGCTTTGCCCGCTCAGCCCTGATTTGAAACAATACTCGCAAGTTTGATTCCCCCAGCTCTAAACTTAAACGCCATGGCCATGCCGCTGGGCGAGGAAGGCGAGTAGGGGTGCAAGTTACCCTATGTTACCCCATCATGTGAGCACTGAGCGCTGCAGATGGTCAGTGTAGTGTGGGTGTGATATCCCAAGACTGCCCGTGAGAGTGTTCCAGTAGCGAGCGACTACGGAAACTTTCCTAGGTAGCCAGAAGCCAGTGGTGTGAAATTAGATTAACCAATGCCTGTCGCCCTGATCGTACGGCCAGCCAAGAAAAGAGTTCCTCGAATCGTTGTTACAATGATGGCAGTGAGGGGTGGCATTGATGGGTGGGACTTAGGGGGGAAGCAATTAAAGGAGATGTTCAAACGCTTCTGTTTTTAATAGGTCAAACAGTGGTCCTATGAAAGGCAAGCACTGGTGGTAATTGGATAAGTAAGACTGACGCATGTCACTATCAGACAGGATTGCAACTGAGAGGTGTGAAGTTTTGACCCCTGCTTGCCGATCGGACAAGCGATCCTTGATCCCACCGGCTGGGCCTGTGGACCCCCCCCCCCCCA
>NW_004797796.1:434828-438336 GCF_000002075.1 Aplysia californica
GGCTGGGCCTGTGACCCCCCCCCCCTAAATTCCCCTGTCTAAGACGGAAAATGTCTAAGGCGGAATTTTTTTCCCGCTCCCTTGCGATTCCGTCTTACACAGGTTCGACTGTACACTATAGGTTTAAAAGGAGATAACTCTATGGGCAATTGAAGCGTCTTGGTATACACAGTCAAAGATTCTCCACTAAGCCAAGGGCCTATCTATGGGCGAAAACCAAAGAGATTAAAAGTAGTTCTAAGATCCTTGGCGAAAACAAAGAGAAGGCCGATTTCGGAGACTGACTCAGTAAGCGCCGATAGGTATAAAAATTCATTTATGATTTCTAACTTGCCCCACATAGAGCTGGTAGACTGCAGGTGGCTTTAAGCTCGGATCGGCGTTGTCGGCTTTATCGGAATCCAAACTACATTCTTATTACGCCGAAAAGCTGGGATGGGCGTCCCGCTGTCAACTCGCGACCTCAGTGATTCCTTGTCGTCTCCATTTTTTAACAGTGAAAATGTGACTTCTTCTTAAGCTCACTCTTTGTTATGAACTGCTTTCACTGTTATTAAAAAATGGAGATGCAACAAAAATGCACTGAGGTCTCGAACTCTCAATGCCGTCTCGCCATCACAAACTCGGGTTGAGCGGTTTGCGTGACGTCACTCGACTGGTGAAAATAAATGGTTAATTGGTATGAGTTTAGCGCCCCTATCAACACTATTTAGGTTATTTAAGAGGCGGGGCTTCCTAGTTTAACATCCGTCTCCGATAACCACTAGGCTACCGACGCCACACACTCGACTTGACAGGGGACAATTTTAAATAGCCATTTCAGAGCTGGTGCTCCACGGTAGACACAAATTACATGTAATCACATTTTTTAAATCAGCGTTGTCAAATTAGGGTGGCAATTGAGCAGAATTACATTTTAAGCAATATTTTAGGAATTTCGAGGGGTTTTTAAATCCATAAAATGCTTCTTAAATACCAGCTGTTTTGTGGTGTAATTTTTTTCTTATCTAGATCTAGGCTAGGCTTTAGGCGCCCTCTTTGTGGAGTCACGCAGACACCTACCGGCGCCTGTCCGCGTCGATCTTCAGCCTCGTTAAGTTTCGGCGTTCTCTATGTTATCGCTCTAGATCTATAGCAAGTCTATAGTGCGGTCAAAAATTCGTGGCGCGACTTATTAGATTACTTATTGTCATATAGGCCAATCTCCTTAACTATTGAACATAAACTCACCAGCCTTTTCACAGTGACTTGTATCAATTTGTCTTAACAGATCAACATTTTTGTAAACACCTGCAAGCAGGGGCGAAGGCTGACTTGTTTGACAGGGTAATCAAAGTGAAACGGGACCAGATATAGATCTATATGGCCTGTAGATATCACACAAGAATCTTACTCGAGGCGGCAACTCTGACTGAGTTGTAAATGAAAACAAATCCGGAATTCCTATTGTATGTTCAACCGTCAAAATAATCGGGAAAGTATCTTATTAAATATCAATTCCAACTAAAATTAAATTAACTTTAGATGTGAATACATAAACACAAAGCAAAGAAGCAGAGATGTCAGTACTAGATCTATATGTTATAGATCTACCAGAGAGTCTAACTCTTTGGTAGAACATGACAATTATCATTTTTTTAAATTTCACATTTGGCTGTTTTTGTTAGCCTTTCGCGGCCAGGAGCTGGTGTCATAATCGAGGTCACGATCTGATTATAGGACAGTAAAAAGTCGAGGAAAAAAAACAAGCACATGCAGCAGTAAAGAGATTGTTAGGAGTTAGTTCCCCTCACATTTGTGAGGTAGACTCGACCAGTGTTCGTTAGCTTACTTAATCAGGGCTTGGGATTGATTATAACTGTGGTCCCAAAGGGGTGAACAGGGTATATGTGGCAATGAAACAGCTATGACTGCTATGCACATGTTCCCTCAACTGTATTGGTAGACTCTTCCAGCCTCACTTTAAGCTTACTTAATCAAAGCTTGCGACTGCTTATGGAGTGGCCCGAGAGGGGTGAGGAGGCTATTTATGTGGCCGTGAAACCGTTTTGAATGTTAGGCATACTCATTGTGGATTACGAACCTCTTTTTACTTTTAATTTAAGAGGTTTACGTTTAAGGATGAATTTGACAGCGACAATGTTTCAAAATTAGGAAGGGAAGCAGTGATTATTTGATTATATAGACGCTTCGCCCCTGCCTGCAAGCTGTATTCCAGAAAATTCCTTAATAAATACTGATAAAAAATCCAAGTGGGTGGTTTCTACAGATTTTTAAATGTTTACAGCTGGGGCTTTATTGCTTTCAATAGCAAGTCCGTCATGTTTTTCTAATTGGGACATTATGCTTATTGAACGCATGCTTAGAGAGCCATATATTAGTGCAAAAATGTGTTCACTATAGGGCCTAGCCTAACAATAATTTCTTGTAACAAGTTTTGCAAGTAAAAATTGTAATTGATTCATTGATGAGCTGTGACGTAGGCCATATGTGTAATCAAAAGGTGTGTTAGAAGCGTGAAGTGCTGTGAACAATACCATTTTACGTGTGACATAGATTTCAAGTATAGGCATGATGCGGGGGAAGGCCATGGTCAAATGACGTCATTTTTGGTCTCAGATCAAAATTGGGCTGTTAACGGATTCGAATACTTTGAAATGTCTACTTTCCCAAAATGAAAGTCTTATGTCCCTGTCAATAGCAGAACATGCTCAAAAGCACTCACAAAGATGACACCCCCTTTCCTCTAAGTGAAAAAATAACGCAATTTTTTGCCCCCCAAAAACGTCCTTTATATGAAATGTGCATAAAGCTCTCCACACGACCAGAAATCAGTCATGTTATACATCATTTTGAAGATTGTGATCTCTAATTTTGCAAAATGGCGATTCAAAATCAGTTCGGACTTGATCATTGATGTAAGTAAGTTACAAGTAATATGTCTATTTCCATTATTATTTAGCTGAGAATGATGTGTCGTCATGATATATGCAACTATATTACTGCGCACGTGCATGTGCAGTTTAAAACATGTTTAACTAAGTTCAAATTTAAGTTAATCAGCATTTTGTGAATGAACTCCCCTTACAGTGCATGAGCACTTGAACATGCAAGAACTGGTCAAATACAGAAGATTTCGGCCAAAGCCCACTCTCATGGCGTCGAAATGGGGATCGTCCCCCGCGTCATACGGCCCTCCCTCACCAAGAGCTGGGCAACAGCTTCCGAATTTCCAGATAAATCTGGAAATCCAATTCCTAAAAAAGTCCGAATTTTGCCCGACTGGCCGATCGTTGAGAACCTGTTGCACATTTAAAAAAAAACACACCAAAAAACAGTCTTGACAAGACAAGAGATATATATATGAGAAAACTGTTTCGTAAATTTTAAGCCCCCGTGCACTTGATTTCACGGAGCCGGAAAAGTTAAGAACTTTTTTTTTGGAAACCAGTTAGCCTAACTGCTCGATACAGCCGATCTACGTTATCCTCTGGCCTTGACCGGGGCG
>NW_004797796.1:440251-478985 GCF_000002075.1 Aplysia californica
ACAAGGAAGTGCAAAAGCTATGGATTCTGAAACAATATTCGCAAAACCAGCGCAACACTGAGGTTTAGTATACAGCAGGATGCTGTGCGACGGAAAAGCCAAATCTCATCAGATGCTCAATTTGTATGGCATTTGTGACTTTGAAATTGTAAAAGATGACTATATAAATCGCATTAGCAAAAGTATGTTCAACGCCCTTCAGAGCTTCCAAAACACCGACAGCAAATACCTGAACAGAAAACCCACGAAGATTGAAAAACAAAGCAGTTACAAATAACTCACAAAACCTGGACGTAACAATTACTTGTGTTCAATAGTTTTAATTTTGCTTTTGTTCATGAGCTGTTGGTTTCTTATCGAGCACAAGAACTCATTTGCGCATGGACCGTGTAAGATCTTGAACACAATTATCTGTCAGTGAGGAACACAGGCCACGAAACTGTCACGATTTTGGGTGGTCTGGGGTGGATTGAACAGAGCCACCCTCGTGAGAATCACCGGATGCCTTGGTTTAGTGGACCACATCGCGCAAATGCTGGAACGTCATGTCTTGCCCTTGTTTCCGTCATGATGTCATTCAAGTAGTCATCCCCATGCTAAACAAGGCATTTTCTCATAGGGCCAATGCCATTAGAGCATTCTTAAAAAACCAAATCAAGTCAACATTCCAGTGGTTACCAGTAAACAGCCCCGATGTGAATCCTACTGGTATGTGAAGTTCCATGAAACAGTGGCTAGAGAAAAACGACTTTTCTCCCAATTCAGACCCTTTGTTTGCAACTCTCTGTGACATTTGAAATGAAATGACAGATAAATATGTCCAAAATTTAATAGAATCGAAGCCCAAAGGTTTGTGCACAACACAAAGCCAATGGTTCCTAAGCAAATTAACAATAAACACAATTAGTGCTGAGTCCAAGTTTTGTGTGGCATTTGTGATCGCTTTGTTTTCCGTTATGTTTGAAACTATCGTGACAAAATATCGTAATAAAATATTGTTTATTGCAAAGACAAAATTCTCCCTTCACTGGGCATGCATTATATCGCCATTCCATCAGTATTGATACTCTTCAGTAAATGCGCAAAGACAATTTTACATTTCTTTGATTTCGCACAATTTTGCCAAGCCTGATTTTTTAAAGGTCAATTTTGAGTGACCATATCTCGGGCGACTCTTAAAATAGATTAAATATTAATGTGTCAGATGATGGAGAATTTATTTAGCTTTAAATTGGTATGCTGCCTGAGTGGGTAACGCAAGGCTTTCACACAATGACTAGGTGATTACATTTTCAAGTTTCTTTTGGACGCAACTTACAGTAAGTTTTGCGCGTCAAAACTTTAAGTTTTTTTTTCTCAAAATGGGCTCTTTCAAGGGGGGTGGGAACGCAAAAAATCTATGATTAGAAAAGTTCTTAATATATCTTCATAATTTTTGGTATACTGATAGATGAAACATTATTCTAGTGTAATAAGTAGTGAAGTCAAAAAACCATCTTGAATAAATGATTTTATTATAAATTTAATCCGTTGTTATGATCTGAGATTTTCCTGGTTAAAGTATTCCCATAGTTTGGACCTCGATTCTGAAAAAGTTTGTCCTCCTACATAAAAAATGCCAAGTCCATCCACTAAAACAGCCACATAAGGCTGCAAAACCACTTATTGTAATATTTTAGAATAATTTATAACCATAGGATAGATTTTTTTAGAAATGTGTACATTTTCTATATATGATATTCCAATATGGCAGCCGTTACCATAGCAACACAAAAGAATAAAAAAAATTTCTCTTCAAGGCCCAATTCTCCACTCTACTTATATTGATGCTACCACATTTGTAAGCTTAGTTTCTTCTTCTTAACGAATTTGAAAATTTCCCCCGCATCATGCCTTTAATTAATATACATTTATTAAGAAATGTTTTTTAATCTAACCCCAATTGTTCTGGAAAAATATGATTTAGTTAAGACAAATTGATACAAACTGCTATTCAAAATATAGATGACATTGATTCACCCCTTAAAGAGATATTTGAGGATAAATTGCACCACGAATTTTGACCGCTGTACTATAGTGGGTCGTTTCTACTGATTTTAAAAGGTTTCGCGTGAAAGAGGCTACTAGTATTTTATATAAATTTATGAAGGTTTTTGGGGTTGTTTTTTTTTTGGGGGGGGGGACTTTATATACCGACTTTGATTCTTTATTGTAAAATGCACGCACGCAAGTCCCCGTGTGTATTTTAATTAGAGCTGAAGCCAACATAATCTTTCTCGCTCGTTCCAATTACGCACAGTGCAGGTAATCAGGTCAAAAGCATTGCTTAAAAAAACCCACAACATAATAATTAATACATCATAATATGTATATTTTAATACATGTACTTGCTGCTCACGGCAGTGGGCGCCAATATAGTAATCTGCAGTTACATAACTCATAAATTTAGGTGCGCAACTAGTACAAGGAGTTTTAACTTTATTCAGGCGTTCTGGTGTGCAAGTTGAACTCTTGATTAAAAGAAAAAAATAAACAAATTAACTCTCGGGCAGCCCAGCCCCGTTTCAAATGTCAAAAAGTGATAGTTTACGGAAAGCCAATTATACCCGATACAATCATGGATGTATCGTACGGGTACATATTATTATAGTGTCTAATTTTTTAAGTACCGTATAACTCGATCATATTTGTTCCAGTTTCAACAAAACTTCGAATAAAATTAAAACATTCAGTCACGGGGATGTTTTTTTTTTCTCTCTTTATTTCTTGACTATTTAAAAAAAAAAAAAAAGGTAAAGCAGACAAGCAATCAGCATGTTCGAGAACCAAATTTGAACATTTCAATTTCAGCCAAAATTGGGTACAACTTGTACAACTCAAAACTTAAAATAAGATAAGAACATATAATATTTATAGTCCAGATCCTGGCACATTGGTTTGGTGTTTTACTACGTACACACACATACACACACACACACACACACGCACGCACACACACACACACGCACGCACACACGCACGCACATGTGTACACTCATAAACACCCGCACTCTTTCTTCCCTCACACATCCTCTCTTCCTCACTCATCTGTGCACATAAACATAATCATAATATTATACAATAGTCCTGCTTGCACTCACAAACAGGCTCATATGAGTCACATGCATAAGTATAAATGAACAGTAGTTATAAACATTAATAATAGTGTTAATTATAAACATTAATAGTGTTAAGGTAAGTACTCAGTTAAGTATTCTGATTGCAACGTATAATATGATTATGATGCATGGTTTACTTTAAAGGTCATGGGAATAGTTATAATTATAACAAGATGGTTATGATGGCAGAAGTTTAATGGATAATGGTAAGAATGACCTTTTGTATCCTTTGAACTTTGTTACACTACAGACCAGGAGCCTACAAGCGATAGATCTTTTACTTCTGATAATCTGACTGATATTTATTTGAGGAAACAAGGGATGTTTATTGTCTTACTTCTTAAGCATGATCGGCATGTTTACGTTTCAGGACGGGGGCGGTAAATCCATGACCGCCAGTTAAACATCAGATGAATAATAGTATGTATTACAGTCGGACGACAGATGATAAGAACACAGAAAGTTCGAATCATGGATAGCTCGTAGGCCTAAAATTTGCCATTCCCCGACTGGACCATTACATTTTCTTTGTACATGATGTATTGGCAACACCGTCTGCTAAAATTAAACTCATCATAGGGGCCAACAGATACATGCCATGTCTGACGAACAGCGCGTCACGAAAAACCCCATCAAATTTTTGTATTTTTCCTCACAACGTATTTGTGTAGGCCTCACAGAATTCTGTGGTAGGCCTACATGTAGCTTGAATTTAAATCACCCAGTGCGCACGAAGCAAAACACGCCGATTGTCATCGAGAGTGCAGGTACATACTACATGTACATGTATTCTGTAAATTATATTTTATAACATTATCTACATGTATCAGGTTTCACGAGCCCATCAGGCTCGGTCCCTCACACGGCAGGGATACACACACACTGGTGGTATTGAGATGCATCATTACACATTGCCTGCAGTGTGCGTTTGTTTGAGTAGAGAGAAGCACATCGACACAGTCATGGTCATTTAGTGCGGGGGAAAAGAAACACAGACAGAAACAACAGAGGGGAAAGTAAAGAAGTAGGACCTACCAGTGACGCCCTCCAACCACCCAAAGAAAGGGAAAAAAAAAGGGAAAGTAAAGAAGTAGGACACACCACTGGCATCCCCCCCCCCCAAAAAAAAAGACCCAACAAAACACCACTTTCCTTTAGGCGAGGGTGGGTGCTGGATAGTAAAGTATGTTAGAAGACAGTGTAGCGCTGCATTGGGCCGTTTTGGTTTTTAATTTTAGTTTCAGTAGAGGTTTTACGGCGCTCGCAACTGCATAAGGTTATGAGATTCAGAAGATTAGAGCTGTTACAAGTGAGTAGCAAACATAAACAAGAAAGGGAGATAAGGACGATATATATATATATATCTATATATCTATATAATATATATTAATATATATATATATATATATATATATATATATATATATATAAAGAAGAAGCTTAAACCGCACCAGAGCACCCGCCAACCACCCACACCGTTTTGATTTGCAATTGCGTGTGAGCTCGCGCGCGCGTGTGTGTGTGTGTGAGAGAGAGAGAGAGAGAGAGAGAGAGAGAGAGAGAGAGAGAGAGAGAGAGAGAGAGAGAGAGAGAGAGAGAGAGAGAGAGTGTGTGTTTGAATGTGAAGAAATGGCTTTAAGGAGTTGAAGTGATTACATTTACACAAGAGGGGTTGGTCACGCCCCTTTCAACGCGAGATCTATGTTGTGCGAGGTTATTTGAAAGCGGGACCTCCGAACGTGTCTTTCCCCGAGTCCGATAGGACCAAGCCAAGTGGATAAAGAGGTTTTTGGTGATTCAAACAACAAAGGCATCCGCACTGTAGCCTAGTATGATACCAACTTGCCGGACCCTGCTCATCCACTGAGGTGGACTCTGGTCAATGCCACAAGAAGACTTTTTTAGGTAAGTGTTTTACATTAAAAGGTCATTATGAGCTCCGGGACACATTAAACATTTTCAGTTTGGTAGGAATTAATAAGAACGTTGGTTGCCCGGGTGGCGGCCGAAGCCTGCTCTTATTGGTTTTGGACCACCAAGTCCAAGGAATTTTTATGAACGTGTGCAACTTGCACACAGGACCTTCGAGATTCAAAGCCTTTTTCCGAGAAGGCCAGAACTAGGAGTTCGATCTTACAAACCCTAAGATCAGGGGTGTGGCTGAAAGACAGCAGGAAGGAGCCAAGAAGTAGCAGCAGAAAGGCTGCAGATAGAGTAGAATGATTACTGGAGCAGGAAAAACATTTTCACAATCATGTTTGCAACAACAAAAAGGCAAAGACTGAGTAAACTCCAAAGCATCATAAAATAGTTTATTGGTCAAAAATTTGATAAACAATTGCTATTTTTGCCTGACAATGTATCTTAACAATAATAACATCAACAGAAAAGAAGCAGGTACTTGCTAAATCTATAATTTGTTGAATTATTCTCAGCAAACCATGGAACTTTGTAAGTAAGAAAAGTAGCTGAGCTTCTCAACACAATCTTTTGAAAAAACAAAGAAACCAAAATTGTTTCACAAAAAAGTAAAAACGATCAACTCCAGTAGCACACAGCAGTCCCATAGATACCACAATTTCTGGGTGAATTTTTAGTACATGGTAAAATATTTTCATTCTTTACTTAAATAATGACTCAAGAACAGTTTTCTCCCATAAACATATTAATTGCTTAACTTTTATATATATATACACCTAGCTGATCATTTTCACATAAGGAATTTCAAATACGCTGTCAAATACAGCACGAATCAATGTATTTGGGACAGCAGAAACAATAAAAAAAACAAAAGAAACAACCAAAACCTGTTCTTAAAACAGTACTATCGATTAGCTTATTTACATAATGTTTTATATACAGATATGTACAAAATTAAAACCTACTTATGTACAAGGTAAGATAATTATCAATGAATAATTTTCAAACCACAAATTTTTGGAAATCTTATTTCAAGAACAGTGTAAACCGCACATGCTGAATTTCTTCATATTTTCCTGCCAACGCAGATCCATGTACTTAAATCACACATTCAGAGAGACAGGGTTCTCAGAGACATTTAAAAGAAAAAGAAATTTATTTGATTAGAACAGCCCATGTTTATGTGAAAAGAAAGAGCACTTTAAAGATTTAGTTATCCATGTTGTGCCTCATCTGATGTGCTTTTTAATAAAGCTATGTGCACAGCCAAGTTAACGTTTACAAAAATTTGGACCAGCATTATATACAAGAAAAATGCTTATAGGTATGTTTTCATCTTCCTAAATATGAAATTGTTTACAATATGTCACAAGCAAAAGCAACTAAGAACAAGTTCAGATCAAATAATCGCAATGCATTATTCATCTACAGAGGTGGCTACAAAAAAATAAATCCATACCTTTCTGAACTCTGAAGAACCACACGAATGGGGACTATAAATTCAAAAATCATACTGTTTAATATGTTGTACCAAGACTATTTTTTTGACAAGTGCAAAGATTATTCTGAAGTTAGGCAAAATCCTGATAAGTTCAGAAATCAGAAATCCAGATTTCTAGATTTATCTGGAAATGCAGCATCTCGAACAACTAGCACATTCAGTTGATGCTGCATAATATACTGCAATTTTGAGCCTTTTTATAGTAGCTTCACGAAGACTGTCTTGTACTGTATCTTTTCACCAAAAAAATATTCACTTTTTTCTAATGTCACATGAACAACAGCAGAAAAGCTTCATAACAGTGCTAAGTATTTAAGGAGCATGGGTATAAGTAAACAGAGCTCATATTATATACGTGTACTAAAAAACCTAAGGCATGATTTTTTATAAAGGACTTTGAAGATTGTAGCCACAAGTGCTGCAGAAAAAAAAGCAGCACGGCACAAGTTTCCTGTTGAGTACTAAACAAATTATTACACCATTAACCAACTGCAAAACTGCACACAAAGTGTAACACAATCTTTACAATAACTCGCAAAACAAAAAAGAAACTCTGGAATAGACCATAGAAGAAAGTCGCACAGGGAACTATAAAGCAACTCCTTACGCATATCAGACTCTATACTCTGTATACACACACCATCATTACATCAAATAATGTCCAACAAATGCTAATATTCAAAACAAAGGACCTTTACCGTAGTACATATGAATATAATATATCACGCATGTCAATGTTAAACAATGCAGGTGATGGTGGCAATTTCAGTGCCTGATTAAGTTTTCCCAAGTTGACGGTTTCAATACCAATGTACAAAATCAAAAACTTTAATAAACACAGCTAATGATTCAAGCTTAGATCAATCAAAATTATGGAATTTCTAGGGGTCAAACTAAATCAAAGAATACTGATAGGTGGAAGGTTATCAGAATCCATGTACAAGTCGATGTACACAAGGTAGAGCGAGAAACTTTCTACATCTGATTAGTATTAAATTCAGCTGGAGTAGAGGGAAAGTAGATCTATATCAGTCTGAAGGCAATAGTAAAAAATTAAAAAGAGAAATATATATTTCTACCAAAATTTATGTACTTAAATCCTTTTATTTTCAGCATGAGATTGACAAATGGCTGAAACGTTTTGATTTTACGACCATACCAAAGCTAGGCGACATTGGGCCTCTGTTGATTGAATGATACTGAAACTCTACAATAATGCTAAAAAAGATTTGGAGTAAAGAGAAGCACATTGACACAATATAACAGCCATCTAGTGCAGGGAAGAAGCAAGACAGATAGACATAAGCAATAAAGGACAAGAAAAGTAGGACCTACCTGTGGCACCCTCCAACCACCCATAGAAAAATTTTAACTGAACATTTGTCGCAGGTTCATCAACTTGTAGTTTATTACAAGTCAGTACATGTATGACAAAGTCCACATTTCGCCTGGAAATAATTATGAAAATTGTACAATCTACACAAAAGGTACAGAGCAGATGCCACTAAAGCACCCATCAACCACCTGAAGGACTAAAATGTTCCCCCTTTTTTTTTTTACCTCCGTATCTTTTTTACAATATCTTTTAAAATCTTAAACACAGGACATTTCATGTGAGTGTGAACGAGTTTCACTGAACTCGCTTACACAATGGTACACACAAACAACACTGAGTAAAGATAATATAAAGCTAAATGAAAATCTAAAATTATGGAATGCTTCCTACAATAAAATTTCAATGCTCTCCCTAATGTGGGTTCGAGTTTCAGTGTGTCTTGCAAAACTGATTTCTTGTTTTAATACACGAATAGTCACTATAACCCCCCCCCCAAAAAAAAAAACCAAACAAACAACACAACAAACCCCAAACAAACAAACAAACAAATAAACAAACCCAACCCCACCCACTACAACCACTGCACTAAATTATTTTGTTCTCATGTTCTCAAAGAATGAAATAACTGTTGTATTTAAATAGAAAATCTATTGTATCGCAAACACGCATCCCTGTACAAGTCACTAAACAATGCCATGTATACGATTTTGAGACATTTTTTAATACCTTTGTGAGCCGAGGTTGTTGTGCACAGGAGAGGTGAAAGGACAAACAGGTCTACAGGGGTTTGAAATTCAACTCCATTTAAATTAAACCCTGTATTCTGAAGAGAGACTAACCCTCACCTGGAATATCAACCAGACAGAATTACCACAACTAATGCAATAATCTAAAGTAATTCACCATTCAAACAAAAGTAAAACCAATCCAACTGGCTTGTACATTTGTCTGTTAACAGGTATGTATGCCAAAATCTGCAAAACACCATATCCTGTGACAAGCATGATAACGAGCAAGAACTTGAATCCCATATATCTAATTATCAATATACAAAATAAAACCAATATAGGTGATCATTTACTTTATGCTATACAGTCCATGGGTGCAAAGCATGTCAAAGAAGAATGGTCTTACATGTTTGTATGTATTCAACGATGCACTATAAAAAAATGTAATGAACTAATTGTTAGGTGTTTCGTGCTCCCATCAACATTATTTAGATCATCAGGGAGGTGAGCTACTTCAACCCTGCCTGCCAAGGTACTCCCGGGCCAATGTTCCAGCAGACAAATGCAAATACTCGAGAGAAAAAAATTCCTCTCATTAGATTTGAACTCACATCTTCTGCATGTGACAGCAAAATGCCTGGCCTTTACACCACAGATGGCGGTGTATTTAATGACAGACATCATTACATGTTAAAAAATAACAACAAGCCTAAAACTTTGTTTGACTGAACATCTACAAAACAAAAAGCTAAATCAATTAAATGGCCAATAATAGAAAAATCAAAAGAACCAGCCCTGGCTTTCGCAGTGAATATCTCTAGAGATAAAGTGAAAATTTACATTTTCTTCACCGTCAGCCTTAGAGCAGAGCCCATGAGCACCACCAAGACATACGGCAGCAACACACCATGAAGCAATGAAGCATGAGCGGAGCAACTTACCTTTCCTGAGATGCACGGAGCAGTACTCCGAACGTTTCATTTATAATGCTTTACACCAGTTCATTTGTCAATGCACAACAGTCAGACATAAAGTGGAATATCAACAACACCACTCCCCCTCCAGAATTTATAATCATATCTAGGGACTGAGTTTGTGTAGTTTGTTTGTGGCATGCTTGTTGTGTAGAAGAGTTGAAGCCTCTGATAGTGATAGAATCAGCTTGAACTTTTATCATAATTGATTTCTACTTAAAAATAAGTCTGAGAGCTCAAGGCTTCATCCAGAACCGTGCAACTGTAAGAACAAAAAGCTTGTGGTTGACAATCTCATTTTGATTATTGTACAACTTTATTACAGAGCTGGATACTACCAGCCAATTAATAGTTGGAAATTTCACCCTGTGAGCTTCGTTCTGGAGTTTTGCATACAATGATCACAAAGGCAAACAAAATCCCTAAATCATGTTATTTTGCTCTGCACACACTGGGCACTTTCGGAAAAAAACACCAACAGTAACCCTTGGTAAGCTTTCAGCAAACCTCTTTTAAGGCACAACCCCCCCCCCCCCCAAACAAATTTTGCTGGTCACCTTACTGTTGAGAATGTTATCTAACAGTCTGTGACTATAGCCTACTTGTGCATGTACACTAGCTCCTGGAACAGTTGTCACTTTAATGTTTTCCCTGAGCACCAAATTATTGCTGTTGGCAAGTGCTGTGATGGCCTATTAGATGCAAAACCATGAATTGTACTTTGTCCACAGCCTAAGCATTTCATTTGAAAAAAAAATTCCACATAAATTTTCATTCTTTATATGACGCTTTACAACACAATCCTCCCAAAATATGTACTTTCAGATCAAACTGGAATGTAACTGACAGAATGATTATAATCATGTGCAATCAATTTCAGATAATCCCCAAAACTGTGAACTGAAACACTCAAATGGTCCACTTTAATTCTCACTACGGTACTAACGACAACAAAGAAATAGTGCTTGCAACTCATACCACAACACAATATATCTCTATTAAGTAGCCATCTGAAAATATTACCACTCTAACTGTAACTCGTAAAAATACAAACATTAATGACGTATGGTATTTGTACTTCTAAGCGACTCAACTTTTAAAAGCCAAGATATATCTAAAAATTACAAAGAATAAGACCACCCAGCTTTTAGAACAACTGCCTCTTTACTCTTTGAAAAAAAGCCTCATCCTCTAGGATAAAAAAACAAATCAAGAATCATGCTCAAGCCAGAACTTTTTCAAAAGTGCTCTCAGTGACCAACCCATAGAAAAGAAAACGCCAAGACAAAAGGGCATTTCCAGAACTTTGAGAAAGAAGAAGAAAACATTCAAAATTGTTTTGCATTCATACATTCATAGAAATTTCAAGATTAAGTTTAAATTTTTTCAAACAACAGTTAGCTGCCCAAATTCTTTAAAATTATTAAATGGTTCTCCTCTTCTTTTTTGCCCTTACAAGAAAGGCGTACATTTTAAAGTGAAATAAAATAACAAATATAACAGAGATTGATGTTGCACCAAAATTGGAGGAATGAGGAGATAATTTGAATTTTAAAGAAAATAGAGTAGAGAACATCAAAATAAAAACTCATATGACATACATACCAGCATAATATCAGACTTTGGCCATCATCAACAAATCAATGTTAAGTCAATAATCATTCTTCACAGCAGACTTGAAATTTAACACTGTCCATGTGGTACGCAAAGATCATAGTTGCTCCAATTACTTGCATTGCAATATAGATTCGCTGCCTTCTGGGTAAGGCTCATGTGAACCACCATTCTTTACACACAAAAAAACTCAAAAACAAAATGCATTGAAACTTCATGGAGTAAACACGAGATTGTCAACAGGTGGATGAAATGATATGTTTGGTAACAGTAACAAAACCTTGGTTGGATATTTACAAACAAAAAGTCAATGTTAAACTGAATATTCCTTTTTCATTCGAAATAGAATGCTGGAAAAGATCGTTTCTAATGTATTTTAATTTCTGATGCTAACCAAACTTCATACGGCTGGCAGGTTAAAAAAAAAAACCTCTTACCCACAAACAATTTTTCATTGCTGCTCTACGAACATCCATTGGTTCAATCGATAAAGATAGTTTAGTGTTGGCGCTTATTTTGCACATTATTTATTAACACGACAAATGCTTTGAGTTGAGCCACATAAAAAAATCCCATAACACAACCTCAAGATCTAGTCAGAAAAAGTGAAAATATATCCCCCTTAAGATGACAGGATTGTAACTCCACTCTTTGCAAGAACTGAGTTACACGTTACACAGTACAGGCACAGATGCCTTGCACATTGAGTCAGCGCTACGTCAGAAGGTCCCAGACAATCTGACCTGTATTTTTCCAGTTTGATGCTCAACTGGTGTAAAATCATATTAACTAAAAGAGTGTGAATCGTTGAAATTTTTTCTCAACATTATGCATTATGAAGTCAGAACCCTATCATTCTAAGGACATGAATGAAGCATTAGTGGAAAATCCATAAGCCCCATGCCCCTGAGAAATATGGAGGGGGAATGTTGGCAGAGGACGATGAAGAAAAAGAGTCCAGCACACAAAAAGAACAAAGGAAATGGGCAGAAACTGCAGTGATATCAAAGCTCAACTCCCATGGCACAACCAATCAAGCTGAAAAATAAACATGCCGAGTCATTAAAATTAGCTCTTGCTGTGTTTAGACGAAAGTTTACATTCATGAGCCTATGAAAGCAGCACATTAATGAGCTCCATGTATATTTCAGTCCATTAGTCAAATTCTTCCAGAAGTTTCCTTTCAGATGGGCTCGTCAAAACAGAATGTGGGATTTAAAAAAACACCTGAAAATCTGGTACCCTCTAAAACAGCAGTCACGGCTCCACATGGACATACCACTTTGAATGTCACAAACAGCATATATATATATGTACACTGACAGCATATCTTTTCAAAAACAAAGGGCAAAAGCACAAAATCATGCAGTTAAACTTTCACAAAAACTTGCTTCAGTGCAATTTCTGTACTGTTCACCACTGAGAGTCATCATCACTACCAGTAATCCACAACAATGGAAACTTTCATTTTTCCTCCAATCTTTAAGTGATCATCTTTTTTAAAGAGAATACATTTTACCCACACAAAAATAATTGAATCTATGTAGAGTAAACAAATGTGTTAAAAATGGTGCTTGCAGAAAAGAGTAGTAAGGTAAGAGAAACAAAATTACGCAAATGGTACCTTTTGCAAATTTACAAAACTACTATACAGGGTATTTAATGGAACATAAGAAAACTATATAAGAGGCATCACTTTAGCTGAATGCAAAAGGTAAATAATTGGTAATGGCGCACATACCAATGACAGCATCAATGCGTAATCATAATTTCCACTTTGCAAAAATGTACACAAATAGAACTCGATGCTGAACGCAAGAGCGGACAAAACACCAAATAAACGAACCCTCTCGAAGGTTTGTCTATACAGGACTTTAACTTAAAATATACAATTACTCAATCCTATTGTAGCTATCAATTTCCGTAACACATGAAAATTAGTACCATGTCCTTGTTAATAAATCATGTCAAATCAGTATGTTAGGAAAAATGAAACTATGTCAGTGTCAATAAAAAATCTACAGGAACAGAAAAAAAACCCCAAAACAACACAAACCCTGACCAATATGTTCATGAAACTACCAACATAACAGACATACATGAACAGAAAACTTGTCTAAGTTAACACGAGAAATTGTAAAAGCTGAACTTCTGAACTGAACTCAATTTTCAGATAACATTCCCATGTAGCATCATAAGGAAAGCAATACATCAACTTGAACAGACAAATACAAATTTCTCATTGACTCAATCACTGCAAAATTAACAAATAAGTGCGAATCATAAATACAATTCTAACTCATGATACTCTTTGATGTTTATACCACAAAAGAACAAATATTATATTTCTGAAAGCCAGTGAGCAATACATATTGCACTGAGGATTTTCAGATACATAAAGCATAGAGCCGATGAGGCTTCTAAAGCACTTTATATCATTGTAACAAACCACAATACTGTACAGAGTGAAAGATGGGTAAACGGTGTCTTTCTCAACAATAACAATGGCAACTGATGCACTCTTTTGCAAATGAAACAACAGACTAACTGCCCTTAAGGCAGTGAGCGTTAGTACACTTCAACAAGTAAAATGTTTTTTTCTTCACCTCAAAAATGGAACTAAAATAAAAAATATAATATGTATTTCAATGAAACAGGCAACACGGACCGAACAGCAGTAAATGAAATTGAACATTCAGAAACAAGATATGCATCATGGCAGAATGTGGAATGAAAATACGAAAGCATTTGTAAGTGGGTTTTTTTGGTGTTTTTTGGGGGCTTTTTTTTCTCAGTTACTCCAAGTATTCACCTATAAAAGGATCTTAATGCTTTTCATAATGCATAATCATTTAATAAAACATAATTCCATGTTTGATTGCAAATAAGTCTTACTCCAAGTACATGAAATAATGATTCATACATAAGACAACTAAGAACAAAAACAAGGCAAAACAAAAGTTTACATGATATCATCAACATTTTACAAAGAAAAAGTCTCCCCCCCGATCATCGAATAGTTAAATGAATTTGAAAAGCGAAATCAGAAATGTCAAAAAGGTTAAGACCATTCTTGTTCCAATCTACCAGAATACTCACAAACATTTCAGTTCGTATTTAGAAAGGAAGAGATAAATGGCAGCAGTGTGAAATAAAATTGAAATGGCGATTTTAACTAAAATACTTATCTCTATCCTTAGTAATAATATTGATAAAAATAATAATAATAGCATTTATTACATGCAAGTCCATAACCATGTCCCAGCAGACCATAGAACACCCAGAAACATTCTCAGCTTCCTGGGAAGCATACAGTGTAAGCTGCCACTTTAAAGGCGCTAAAACACTAACATACTGACAAGATTTTTCGTTGTCTATGGCTGGGTACCACACACAGGGGTGAAGTGAAGAAAAAAGTAAATGGTCTATTCCAGGGATATACAACAGGCCAAGCTGTGCCTCAAACACCTGAACCCATAACCTTACAATTATTAGTCCAGTTCCGTAACAGTCCTTGTTGCAGTATTAACGCCTGCAGAAATGCTTAATTCTTTACACAAATGACATCGCTTTTTATAGAAGGAATATAATACACAATGTACTTCAAAGTTCTAACCCGAAACAAACCATTTCTTAGCAATTCTAATAATTGCATGCAAAAAAATATTATAGAGAAAAGAAAAATAGAACAAGCTCAAAGAAACCTAGAACAATGAATATAAGGGGAGAATAAACTATTTACAGAACACATTTTATTAAAGAACCCCTCTAAAGCAAGACCATTAAGTAGAAATAAACTTTTAGTTGCTAAGATAATGAATTATTTTTTTTACATAATTGGTACCTAAAGGGGGGGGGGGGGGGGGGAAGTCTATGAAAGACCTCAATCAAACATTTAAACAAAAATTACAATTGTTCATTTATATTACAATAGTTCATAATAATTATTTTTCAAAAAGTACTTGAACTTTCAAAACAACCAAATCTACATAAATCAAAATATTTACAAATTCCAAGAACAGAGACAACCGTGGCCCCGCTTCGATATCTTTCCCTCAGCGTATTGCAATCATCCCATACAACTCTGGAAAGCCAACTACTGGAAAAAACAAGACCTAAGCTGCACCAGCATCAAATGTTCTGTTGAACCTTCTGGTAGATCAGCTGTCGAGGAAAAAGAGGAGTGGGGGCAAGGAATTAATATTTCAGTTTAAGAGTGCATTATACAACAACTTGAACCGATCACTGAAAATAAGTAAGCTTGCACAGTTGTATCTGCCTAAATGCAAGATGAAACAAAAGATACCAAATTTTTGCCATACAATAACAGTAGATCCTTTACTGTAATTTATATATTGTCTGCAAATCTAAATACAAGGTCGACAGCTAAAGAGAGACATGAGCTAAAACTGTCTTTGTATTTCCCTAGGTAGTGTCTACGTTCTCTAAGCAGAGAAAAAAGTGCAAGGAAGCATATAATACTCGATACCAGAGTGATGCCGAAAAATCTGCTCCTCTTTATATCATGGACTGATTAATTATTGATAATGGAAATAATGACGACATCACTATAATCATGCATCAAAAGATAAGAGCTCATGTGACATTACTGTAGGTACCAGAAGCTAAATTTTCAAAGTAGCTGTATATCAAATTTATCTATTCCATATGAAAGGCCTATATCTTTGGATAATTTTCGTACCTTTCTTTAACATCTCAAGTCAATTTTTAAGAAAATGGTAGCTGTTTAAAATTTGATCAAATTTGCTTAAGTCGCTAACTGGCTGTAACCCCATGTTTGACAGATAATAAAAGAGTACCAATGACCAAGTGCACCAAACATCTCCACATTAACAGAGTACAATCACTATAACATAGATATGGAGCCCACTTTTTTTTTCAAGACTGTAAGATCATTACAAATCAGTATTTTATTGCCTCAAACACGATGATCTGTCGTTATTTCAATAAAAACACAGAGCGTTGACCCGGCTAGCGCCCAGTTGGCCCCTGAGGCGAGCGAGTCGGCTCTATACTGTAGTGTACCACGCGTAGGGGGGTCATATGCTTTCTGAGTTTCGCAGAAGGATTGATGCAAAATAATTCCAAGCTGATTACTTTATTCTAATAGAAAATGAACTGATCTTTCTATTGGTACCTTTTTAGAGCCCGCATTTTACATATTTCGTGTTAAAAATGATCTTTGAAAACTGTGACCGTATTTTTAAAGGCTTTCCATTTAACGCCAAAGGCCAAAAAATATACCATAGGAAAGCCCTTTCAAAGCTCTACAGTTCTCCGCCAATGAAAGACAGTATTTAAGTATCAATCTTTCCGAGAAGGATTTGAATGCATGGGTGTAAATTTTTTAACCGGCCGACCACGCATTCCTACTGCGAGGGGTTTCGCTTTCCATGACCATTCTCCAGCTCCTAATAATCTGACATATAAACAACTTGCAACATTGAAACGAGGAATAGCTGAACTTTTACAAGGTGTAAAGCATTTATTGGTGTTTGATAGCGAAATAGCGATCTGAATTACCTCGATTTCACCGATACCACGACCTCGGAAGGCCGCGAGTGCCCGCAAGGCCGTGTTTACGCTACCTAATTACTGTAATGACGCATCGAAACTGCCCATTTTCATACAGTAACGACCTGCCATCATTTGAATTGCTGGCACATACCATTAGTCATTAGCCTCAGAGAGCTACCAAACCTAGATTTTCGTTCCCCAGTCACCGACCAAGCACTCCATGTACAGGTAAACTTTGGTGACCCCAATAACCAACATGCACTGTATAAACACACCGAGTAAGAACACAACATGGTTTACGGTCAGGTTGAATGACCAGTCGTGACGGATATGAAACTTTGATGAATATCAACCAAAAAAAATGAAGTTACAGTGAATTAAATCACTCAGAACAACAAATCAACCGCTCAGTGTAAAACTCCATTACACGTCACTTTTCAAAATGGCGTATGGCAGAGTCCTAAACAAAGCAGTTGAAATGTTGACCATTTTAAGGTCTCCCAGAATAACAATAAATTACACATGACAAATGTTCAAACTGTTAAACAGACCTTGTCCAGTAGCTCCAAGTCATTCTGTAGCTGTACTCTATACTGCTGTAGTTGTTGAACGGGGATCTTGTCCATCTCATTAGAGCGTGATATAGCATGGATGTGGGGGCCCCCAGACATCATCTGCTGCAGACGTTGATTCTGTGACATCACCTAGACACAAGAACATCAAACATCCCGAGTAAGAAGCTGCCATGTCATATATTGTGCTAATCTACATTGCTGGGATAAAAATCTCACTTACAGTCGAATCTGCTCAAGGCCAACTAAATATGACAATCACCCGAACAAAGAGACACTTCCGATTTCCCCACTTGTGTACTTTTAGACAATTTTGACTGTTTCTTAAGGTTTGCAGAAATCTTTCCTAGTGACAAGTCATCTATTGCTCTCATAATTTTTGTAACAACAAAAATTCTAATGCAAAGAACTAATAAAGCATTAATACTCCAGCTTTCAAAAGCTCCAGTAAACATCTCATTAAAGTATACCAAAATGCATATTCTAATCTAGACGCATAGGGTCAATGCAAAGGATTTTGCTTAGCACCACATACATGTGTGACCCTCATTTCTTTTCAACTACAGTCAAACCTGTGAAAGACGGCCACCCATTGTCAAGGAGAAAAGTGGCCGTATAAGACAAGTGGCCGTCTTTCTTAGGCAGGACTATCAAAATGAAGAAAACAATGGCCGCATTGTTGTTGTTGTTCTCGCTGGGATTTTTTCCCCTTTTTTTTGTTGCTCTTGTTGATGCTTTTGCGCGAGGGTGACAATATAACAAAATGTGTTTGACAAGGAGGACCGAGTGCTATGGTAAAACAAACACAAGGTTCGCCACCACTCGAAGAACGAGCGACACTTCTGTCACAAGTTCACGTTGACGTCCATTGTTACTTTGTTACAGACTGGGTAAACAGTGACCACTCATCTCACTTACGATTTGTGTATGAGTTCTGGGTGGGGCCTATGGAACATGATCGGTTGAAGGGACTACCAAAAAACAACGACAGGTGATTGGATTATGACGGCTCGCCCACAACACCAGGGCACAATTTATGACAAAACATAATGGAGTCACTAAGGTGGCCGTCTAAGACAGGGGTTATTGCTAGGTGTGATAGGGGTTGTGTGTTAAAATATGGTATCCGCGGCCACGTTGAACAGGTGCCCGTTTTACACATTTAAATTATATAGAAAAAATGCAAGGGGGGGGATGGAAAGTGGCCGTTTGTACAGGTGGTTGTCAGGGCAGGTTCGAAAGTATGTTAATCCATTTTCGTCCAGATTGACCAAACCTGACTGTTAATTAAGGAAATCTCATTCAACTGCTGTTATCAGTGTGATTTTCTGCATGGCAAGATCTTTCTACTTCAGCAGCAATAATTTTTAGATTTGCTATCAGGCCTTAAAACAGCAAGACACAATTTTTTTTAACCTGGCGTTTTTCTTACAAATTTCTTGAACCTTCCCCCCCACATGAGTCAAGCGTGGGTCCAGGTATTGATCTCTTCTGTTATGACGCACTATATGTTTATCATAACAATGAAGGGGAGGATTAAACAAACTACAGGACAATGCCTAGTCAAAAGGAGGAATCGGACATTGATGAGGATTCAGATAAAAATGTTGAGTCAGACATCAAGGACGAAAAAAAAAAATCCCATCACTGGACTGTCCTTGACTGACCAGAAAATATGGATAAGCCGGAAAACAAAATTATTAGAAAAACTGCAATCTACAATCTATCTCTTGAAGCATATTTGATATTTTTATCATGTCTGGTTGCTTGTGTTGACAATAAAAAAAAAAAAAGTGTCTTCCTTTCCCCTAGGGAGAGGGAGTTATTTCTAGAACATAGCCTTGCAGACAGCATTAACTAAACTTTTCTTCCCATTTTTATTCTGTTTAATTCACTTTCTGATATCTTAAGAACATTTTTTCAATCTTATAAATTTTCTCATTAATTGTGAGGCATCATGGCAAAATCAGGCGCTCGTCAAAATAATTAAATCAAAGAAAAAGGCATTTTTCTGCCTGCTCAGTAATTTTTATCAATTTTCTGTTATTTGGCTCAACACCTTTTATGTCTCAGTAAAACACATTACAGTTAGGATTTTAATGAAAAAACGATTAAAAGCACACACAATTTTAATTTTTCATTTCTTAAGACTTTCAAGGTTTGGAAATCAACCAACTTTGGTGACCATTTTCTCGCTAATGTTACCTCTGAAACCAGGCGAACCCCACCTCCTTTAATTGCACATACCTCGACTTCTATTCACGATCAATGTGTATTTTTTTCATTGAAAGATAGTTAAATGACAAAGCTTTAAGATGACATTAATAACCCCACATGCCCAAAAATTGACGAGCGCCTGATTCTACGGCATCGGGACACAATTGTCAGTCCCTCTAAAAGAATAACAAGACAACGGGATGTGTACAATACCTCATCTTTGTGTTTCAACGCCACCATGCGCTCTTCTTCTGCAGACTTTGCTTTCTTGTTGGCATCCTCTGCTTCTTTTTTCCAAGCTTCACAAGCCTGTGAAAAGCATTCAAATATAGCACACTTACATGTCGTCGGCGGAGAATTCTAACCGTCCAACTCCGATTCCGTAAATTTTGCAGGAGACAAAAAACTGAATTCAAAGGCTCTTATGGGGATTTACTATCTTTAAATGCGCTAGACTGGTATATATGACTCTACCTTTAAGTATTTAAAACAAAATTGCAGAAATTTTATTATTTTAAGTCCTAAACCAGAGTTATACGGATAGACCGCCCAGTTTTGGATTTCTAAGCATCCAAGTGTCGACGAACGAATTGTTCGTTTAGAATTTTCCAACCCGGCAGGGACGCCACGCACTTCGTTACGTCTAACTCAGTCATCGTGACACGTTAGTGTTACCGAACAACTCGAAATGACTACACCAGCAGTCAATCTAATAGGAAACCTACTATAAAAGTTCTAATTAGCACTACTCAGTACTGTAGATCTAGAATCTAACAATAATACTGTTATTATATCTAAAACTGAACGTCGCACTTTATTTCCACATAATTCTAATTAGGCAATGGGCTTGTCGACAGATTAAGTGCGTCGTTAAGTTTTTACTATAAAGCTACTATTTGATCCTCCATTCTCAAGGAAATTGTGAGGATTGGTTACTTGTCTAGCTACAAGAGAGAGAGAGAGACAGAGAGAGAGAGAGAGAGAGAGAGAGAGAGAGAGAGAGAAGGGGGGAGGGACTGAGAGAGAGAGAGAGAGAGGGGGGGGGGAGGGGTCTGAAAGAGAGAGACAGAGAGAGAGAGAGAGAGAGAGAGAGAGAGAGAAAGAGAGGGGGGGAGGGGTGAGAGAGAGAGAGAGAGATAGAGAGAGAGAGGGGGAGGGGGGGTGAGGGGGGACAGATAAGAATTTCCGTATATGAATTGTCTTCATGGAGCTTCTTTTACGGCTAATTTTTCCTGTTTGAAGTGCAGATTCTGTCGCAGTGCTTGCTCTCTAGTCACTAGCATAATAGTTCTTTCATTTATCATTTTCCTGTCCTTGGTTATTTCTTCACAGATGCTGACATCTACTCCAAGCTTAGATAATCTGTTTTTGCAGATGTCTTTGTACCTCAGTTTTGACCTTCCCCTTGGTCTCTTACCATGGGCAAGTTGTCCATAGAGAAATTTCTTCGGAATCCGGTTGTCGTCCATTCTCTTGACATGGCCCAGCCATCTCAATCTTCTTAAACACAGGATTATTTGTAGGGTTGATTCATTATGAGCGACAACAGCAGCATCACCGGCTAAGAAAAGGTCTCGTATTCTTGTTTGGTTTGTTGATTTTGGTCTTGGCTCGAAGTCGAGCAAGATTGAAAAGCGACCCATCAGTTCTCCAGTGGAAGAAACTGAAATGCTTCTAACTCTAAAAACATGGTTTAACTTGGTTGGAAGACTCTAGTAAGTAATATTAGACCTGCATGTAAGCCTCAACCAGATTGTCTGAAAATTTTGCGCAAACCCCCCCCCCCCCCAATAAAGCCTTTGTGGGTGTCATAAGGAAGGACATCCGAGTAACGAGCGACCACCCCAACAAACACAATAAAGAAGAGACCAAACTCTAACCCTACCCCCAAAAAGAACCTGCAACGGGCCTCATGTAAAAAGGCCAAAACAAGTCCTAAATGAAAAAAAATTTTAAACTGAAAAAAACACACTCCAAAACAAACAAAGAGCATATATTATATTAATATGATTTTTTTTAAAGCTCAACTAAACCTCATATAATGCATCCCCACCTCATGTATGGCCTAATTAAATAACACATTTTACATAGTCATCAAGATGAGGTATGCCATAGCAGCATCCAGTGTCAACAGGAATGAATTATCCTCTTGTCCAAGCACCATTATGAGGCTTTAAAATGCACTACCCAATGAAGCTAAAGCTCTGGTTAGCTAAAAAATAAACTACAAAAACCAAAACACAATACACAGCATATCAAATTAGACTTAACCGAGGGTTTTAACTTGTGCACTGGTGACGCACTCAATTCTAGATTGTCATAGAACTTGTGGTAGTCAAATGGCACAACAGACTTCATTTCTTGCATGTGTTATTAAAGTTCTCTATGGACGAATTAAACTTTCTATCCTGGTACAGAGGCAGTCCCTTCATGTCTTTATGGAGAATGTCTGTGGACTCGCCGCGCTTCAAAGGCAGATGTGACCAGTCATCATCAAATCTCAGTTTGTATTTAATTTGACCATCTGGTGTGTAAACTCTGGTTGGTTAGTTTGATGAAATCAGAAAAGACACAATGAGTCAAATACTTGACTACATATGGCTTCACTTTCCTACTTTCTTCCATTAGCCTGACATAATCAGCTGGGTAGTAGATGTGCTGTGAGCACTGTCCAACTCCATCTGTGTATAGCCCTTCTCTAGGAATTTTAATGTTACAGTTTTACCATTGACAATGCTGAAATGTAACAGTGCAGAACTCATTGTGACTTTGCAGTTCTGATACAGCCACATCCATCTGTATATAATGATCTGGAGTCAAATCAGATGACAAAAAATCAGCCACACAAGGAGCAAATTTATTTGCAGTCAGAGCACCTTCGCATTCATTTGAGACATAACATACACAGTCCTTGCTCTCTAGTTCCTGTACTGTGAAATTGTGTACATTCAATTTCGTCTTGTAGTACAAAGCAGAAGCATTGGTGCGTGGATATAGCAGAACTGATTGCTGGTCCATTTTGATGTATTTGATTTTGGGGCTACCCATGCATTTTTCCTTGTCTGCTGTCTTTTTGTATGCCCCCTCTTCCACATTCCCCTCCTCAAAGCTCACACAAAGATCACACCTATCATTTCGAGGATGGAATTATGACAGGTTCATAGCATTGATCTCCTCTTTAAACTTGAAGGTAGAAAGTACCCCCCCCCCCCCCCTCATACTTTTCTTTATACAAACGGCGGTACACTGCCTGTAAGCTCTGGAAAACAGGTTCCAAGTATAACTTGCTGGAGTCCCTCAGCAATAGTGAGATGGCAACTTGGGTGGATCACGAAGAAACTGTTTAAGTACCTTTGATGCTGTAGTCTCCTCCCTAACCCTTTTTCTCTGAACTGGAACCTCACCCTCTGCTACACCCAACCCACATGTGAGAACAATGTGAACACACTAGTAACAAAGTACAGGACTTAAGAAGAAAGCCGTGCACACTTTTACTCTGGCCCCATTCACTCGCAGATGGTACTTCATGGACCACGATCTTCTGCTTTCTCTCTCCTTTTTCTCCACAGGCTCGACAGTCAACCAACCCTTTAACAAAAGCAGCCTTTTCTGATTTTACATTTATTTATAATTAAGCGCCTCCTTCAGACCAAAACGTTATCGCCGTGATCCACAATGGCGGGCTACCTAAACGAATTAGACGGTTAAAATTCTTCAGTCACGGAAGCCAGTCGGAATATACGGTTAGAATTTCTCTTTAAAACAAGACTTTTTGTTTGTCACAATTGTTCTAGATTTTAATAGGACGTAGCCATTTGTTATGTCGATCTATTTTAAGGAAAAAAGCAATTCAAGAAAATTTCGGAGTTAGACGGTTAGAATTCTCTGCCGACGATATTTAGAATTTCAGATTTAAATGAAAAATAAATACTTTTTGGAAACACATATCAATTTTTTCCACTGAAGGATAAAAAAAAAGTATAATATAAAAAAAAAAAAGCCAATCATTTATGTTTTTTATATATTATACTCTTTATCTAGATCTAGATCCTACTGATACATAGATCTAGATCTGGCAACTGTTAAGTGTATGAGTGTAGTGGGAGAATCTAGAAGATATAGAGCCAAATACGGTTTATTTAAGGCAAATTTATATTTTTATGTCCACGCTTGGAAGTAGAGAATCTTTGGTAATACTGATACTAGGCGTACTACTTGGCCTAGATCTAGATCTAAACTAGATCTAGATCTAGTACTAGTCCTAGATATTATAGACACAGACTGGAATTTTTTTTAATTGAAGAAGAGTAGACCTACCATGTAGTATAGATCTAGTCTACAGTCTATGTCATTAGTAGGCCCTACTACTAGATCTAGAATCTAGATCTAGACTCTAGATAGATCATCAAACCTGTCGACATAAACGATAAATTCGCCTTAAATAAACAATGTTTGGCTCTAGATCTAGATTCTCCCACCATACTAATTAAATTAGTTATGTATCAGTCGGATCGAGATTCATCCTGTGATGGCTTGTTGATCTCGAACCACAGGTGAAAAGTTGTTTCTTTGCAGTCCCCCAGTGCCAAAAGCAGCCCTAGCAATACGGGACTGTACAGTCCCCAAACAACTTCCTTTTAATAAATGCATCCGCTCACAAAAAAAATATTTAAAAAAAATAAAAAAAATATTATGACTGGCTTTGAAAATAATAATACCGCATAGAGTTGGCAATAGGTGTGAAAACATTCTACATATCTTTTTCATTTAATGCTCCGTTTGACAGAGAAAGGTCTTTTTTAATCCTTGCTACTTCATGGGGGAATGGGGGGGGGGAGAAGAAAATTAGAAGAGTTAATAGGTACTTATAGTAACCACCACCCCCATACCACCAAAAAAAGTATGAAAATGTATAAATCAACACTGATGTCCTTAATTCTTGGGCATATATTACTGGGTACTTCTAGGACTGTCAGTATTTCAGTTGTACTCCACAATGTTCAATTTTCTGGTCACAAAAGACATTCTCTTTTCACCACAAAATAAAGGCAAAAAATAAAACAAAAAAAGCACTTACGCTCTTTGCCTGTGTATAAACACCTTCCCATTCAGCCATCTTGGATCTTGCCATCATAAGTTCATCACGCAGCTTTTGAACCTCTCCATTCTGAACATGCCCGCTGAAAGATCCAGACAGCATTGGTGACTGAGGCCCAGCACTACGGGGTGACATGGAGTTGGTGTCACTCAAATTGGAGCCCATTTGATACTTGGTCAGTCCTTGGTAGCAGTTCAACAGAGGAGACGAAGACTGTACCCCCCAAAAAACCCCAACAAAACAAACCATTAATTAACAAGATACTATGGAATACTTTTGGGTTTTTATTTCAAACTTTGCAATATGTGCAACTTCTTCAAACACATTTTGCGCCTGTGAAGATTCAACTCTGTCATTACAGGGAGGGGAGACAAAAGTAAGAAGGACAAAGTAAGTGACAGAAGATGGTGATGGATCAGACAGACATAAAAACAGTGACCACAAATATAACCAGAAGACTAGAGATGAAATCCTCTGAGTCAAAGGCACAAAAGAAAGCCAAGAACAGCAGGGCAGAAAAAGGCACACGCAGATGTGAAAAAACTAGGAAACTTGAGACATGCCTGAAGAAAGAAGCACAGGACAGACACCTTTAGAAGAGAGTTGAAGGCCTATGTTCTTTAGAGAGCTGAAAGACATGACATAGAACATAATGTGTGCATTATCCTATTGCTTCACATAACATAACATAACATAAGCTTTGCAGAACCTCCAACACAAACTGTGTATTTCCCCTGACCATGCACGCTGCTAATTAAACCAATGAAAGTGATGAAAAGCTAATTGTAGAGAGTGCAACAAAAAAATAAAAAGAATTATTAATAAATGCCCCTTCCAAAATACCCCCATTGAACTTACGTGATCATTAGAATCTTGTTTGTGTAAGAGCAAGGGCTGCATGCTGTGCGGGAAGCTCCCAAAGGGTGACGGGGGAGACTGCGAGAGACTGCTAATACTGCCACGCTGGGTGATGGCACTGGGCGGGATCCCAATGGGAATGGAGGAGTTGTTGCTGAAGCAGCCCGAGGTGGACAGTCCAGCACTGAGGGAGCTACTGACAGAGTTGGTGTCCATGTCCTTGTCCAGTTCCCGCTCCAGGCTCCCAATGTCCAGATCCTCTAGGTTCACATCATCAAGAGCTTTGCCTAAAGGTAAAGGGAAAGACAACCACATATGAGGACAACCGGGATGGATATGGAAGGAGGAAAGGGACAGCTAAAGAGAGATTTTGAGTACATGCAGTCCAGTAAGAGGTGTGTGGCGAACAGGCCGAATTAATTTCATCAACTTGTGTCTTTTCGTAAATGTGTTTCCATGTATAGCTAATAACTTAAAAATTTACGATGAGATTTTCAGGGAGAAAAAATGCTTATACAAGCATTCTAATAATCATTAGTAGACATAATATGTTCTGCAAGATATGATGTGAAGCTATTACAAGATATAATATTCCCATTTATTCCCACAAACCTCATATTTTAATTACTTTTCATCATATTTCTCCTGAAACAAACCAAAACCCCTTTAAAAAAACCTTTTCCTTTAAACAAAGATGACTTCTACATGAATTTCTTTTCACTACACTCTCATTAAAAAAAAAATAGATAAAAAATTCACCTATGACAGACTCCACGCAATCTCCTGGCGGGTAGAAGGCCGGGGCCAGTGGTGACATTGAGGTAGTGCCCTGTGTGAGGCCCATAGAGTTGGCCAAATGGCTGTACAATCCCGACTGGTGCACCAGGATCAGATTCTCCTTACGCTTGGCCTTCTCCACAGAGTCCAGAGTGGGATCTTTCTCGATAGCCATTAACTGCTGACGCAGCTTCAGCTGTACCAAGAAACAAAGACAAACAAGGTTAAGAGAAAAACAACTACAAGGTACGGATGTTTCGGCAAATTTTAAAAACTTATTGGCCCCACAAAACATTGAAAAAGACAAGTCAATATAACAAACAAGAACCCTGAATAACAGCCAAAATAGCCTAGCACCATTTTACATTTCAAGAATTTCAATATAAGCAGAGAGATAAACCTCTAAAGAGCATATTTACATCGCATATACCGTAAGAGCTTGATATAACGTACTTGCCTAGAAATGTACTCCCGGCCATAATGTTCACTTTCTCATATCCGAGTCCCATTTAGTATTTTTACACTTTAAAAAGTCATGCCTAAAACATATTTGCTAGCAATGCCATTCAGGCTTCCACGAGCGGCGAAATTTTGGTCCCCGTTCCCGGGTGAATTTTGGGACCAGGCCAGAACGTAAGTGACTAACTTTCTCAAACTCGTTCTGCACTATTTCTGGACAAATGTGAAGGAAACTTGGCAAACTAATGATATGTGGACGTTGAAGTGTGTACACATAAATTAACCAATATTTTTGGTGTCAGAAACATTTTCGTATCGGGTATACCGAAAACTATACGGAGCTTGACATTAGACGTCGAGATGGTAAGAGATCTATCTTTCCTCTATAGTTTCCTCAAATTTGAACGTTCTGTGTAAAGTAGTTGTTTAGAATTTATCATAAAAGCACCACTACCCCCTCTGTCCAAAGTGACTTTGCGCAGAGACCGGCCATTTTCCCATCATTCCCTCGGCAAATGTATGTGACCCACAAAGCCCCGCATGATTATTCTAAGCCCATTCATTGTTCACTTGAAAGAGGGCAACGGTGGGTGCGTGCATCAAGTTGTTTTTCTCTGTTCCCCTGCAATATCATAATGGGGGTATTCCGAGGCGAGCTTATCTCCCCTTGGGGCGTTTGCGTCTCTCTCAACATGACAAAAAGGTTTTTAATTGTTCAGTATGCCGATTGAACTGAATTATATTTTACGGCTGGCAAGGTCTAAAGTCATCAAAGAAAACTTTGACATTATTTTGTCACACTGCTAACATATTCTTAAAGATTCCATGTTGTGATACGATGCTATAAATAAAATGCACTCATCCCGACAAACTTTTTTCGCAAAATCGTAATATGAACTCCAAAATTTTAAACATAACGAAATTACGAAATGGTGAGTAAATCTGACTGCAAAAATGTTTTCCCCACCCCAAAACACATTAGGTAGCCAAGTCTCTTTTTAACATTCCAATTTATTACCGAGATGTCGTCAATTTTCTGACAGAATCTGCGGTAACTTGATTCACCTTTAGGAGTATTTTCCTATATGTGGGGCATCCATATTTTGCGGACCTTTACAACCCCCATAACTTCTTTATTTAAATTCAAAACGTATTATTCTTTGAATTGAAAACTCTTTCTTAGATACCAAACAAAAAAGGGCTAAAGAGAAAAATCAATTTTTCATTGGCACAGTTATATTTGCTTAAAACGTACTTTCAACATTCATACCTGATATTCATCTCTTTCAAATCCAGGCGCTCTCATGTACAAAGGAGACAAGGCATAATCAGAACTCACGCTGCAAGATCTGGCCTTCATGAAAGGATCATGAAGAGGACTATTGCGGTAAGCGCTACCATTATTGCTAGCTAACAAATTCATCTGAAAAGAAAAAAAAAAAAACGACAAATATAACAAAAAAGTAATCACAACGAAGTACAGGGACAACTACAAGACAACAGTGTACAAAATGTATGTGCGAGTCATGTTTTAGTAGACTTATGATCTTAGCCCTTTAAACAACTGACATCAGTAGTATAGATACACAATGCTGTCAACATTTTCTTTATACAATCTTCTACCATTTTATCATTAAATGGTGTAAACAAGTCTACAAATTTTAAAGTTACAAGAAACAATTCATTGCTATGGTCTAACCTAAAAACTGCTTTATATATTACTCACAGTATTTTGATAGAAGTTTAACATGCTCAACTGGCGAATAAGGCTTACCAAAATCTCTACTGGAATTGCTCAAGTTAACTTAAGACATAGCTTCTAAAAGACACAATTTGTAAGACAAACACCCTCTCCTTTAACAGAGATAATCTAGCCAAATAGATGAAAAGAAAATAGGAAAAACAGAATGCTGCAATGCAGCCACTGGTAATGATTTGAGTACAATTAATCCTATAGTACTTTCCTTTGCATTGGGATATATTTTAAGCTGTGAATATTTACAAACCTTTGCCAACCCGGATAACTAGTCTTCTTTGACTTGGAGAGAGAACTTTGTTTTTATAATTGTCTCTCATAAACAAAATGTGAGGCAGTGTGTTGAAATCAGGCCCTTGTCAAAATAACGAAATCAGAGAAACAGATATTTTTCTTGTTGGGAAATTTTTAACCGAATTTTTATTTTGTGGCTTAACCTCTTTTATGTCCATATAAAAACACATTTCCAAGTGAAAGTTACTGAAAAGCATTGATTAAAGGCACAAAATATGTCACTTTCCAGTTTTCAAAGGCTCTTTAGCTATTGCAGTTATCAAACTTTGGCGGCCATTTTCTCATTAATTTCAACACTGAAAACAAGCGACCTTATTTCTTTCAATCGCAAATATCTTGAGTTCTATTCAAGATAAATTGATATTTATTTCATGAGAAACAAGGCAAATAAATCAGCTTTCAGATGATACCAGTAACTCCACATGCCCAAAAATTGACAAGCGCCTGATTCCACCTCGTCGTACACAAATAACACTAATATGCACTCCAGGGACATACAGAGGTGTTAGATAAAAATTGTGTCAAAACCAAGAGCAATTTCAGAACCAAGGAAATTCTAACATTTTTGCTTATCACCTTAAACTTTAAGCCAAACAGTAGCACTCTCATGTCAAACTTTTCTGTTATGAGACAAAACATATCTACCAGTACACAAAGACATGTTCTGAACATTTTGAGAAAAAAAAAACCAACAACAAAAATCATAAACTTTCCTGGTTTGACATGGCCATCATGGTGTAGCTGCCAGTAACATGCTCACTGATGACCTAAATGATTTAATAAAGCAAAACATTCATTACGCTTCATACCTGTATAAGACTTGGCTGCACTGGAGTGCTATTCGCCCTTTCCTTTCCTATAGGGTCTGGTAGTTTAGAGTCACATTTGCCATTATGTACCTGAAATAAAAATATGAAACAGAATGATAACAAATCACATTTTTTTTACATCAGAGAACAGTCAAGCTATGACATAGAATTGAGGAGCTTACAAATACAAATAGTGGGGTCAAGATCTCCTTTATAACTCATTGCTTCAGATTATTTTTTAACATTTATGTCTTTTGAGCCCCCAAAAACACAATATTGATCATTTCGGAGGTGGGCTTTGACCCTGCCTGTCAGGACCAACCCAAGTTGAGAGGGATAAAACATTCCAGCAGACAGACTAAGATAATCAATAAAAATTTTCCCCACAAAAGAATCGCCCTCCGGTCTGGGTGCAATAGTGAAGACCTAACCCCTATACTACAGAACCTGAACTTTAGACTTTGTTCAGATCTAAAAGTCAAACCATTGTGTGATAGACAAATTGATAAACATATATCTGTCTTGTGGCCAAGTCCTGTAGTGTGACATAAACCAACACAATTCTGCAATAAAACCTAAAACAGTTTTAAACTGCAAACTGTATATATTCATCCGTTTCAGTAAATTGCCCACAATACAACTTACCTCTCTGTAATGAAAGGCATCTTTCCCTGATATAGACTCCAGCTTGCCGACTGAATCATTCTGAGGCAGGACGTTTGTGACAAAAGCAGCTAAAGAGTTACTGCTTATCGACAACACATCACGGACTGAAGTTATCTCTTCTGAAAGAAAATGTTCATTGAACAGATTAATTTAAATCAAAATAAAGTTAAATAGTTCATTACACTACTAAGTAATATCAAATGTTCATTACATTATAGCATCAATCACTTTTCATTGGCATTTGATCTTCAGTAACAAAATTAAAATTGTACTGGTTCACACTTTCAGTCCTGTTGGCGGCTTTAGCTGCCAGGCCGTAGTACACATTCATCAGCCCTGGCGACTTAAGTCGCCGACTCGACCAGGCACACTAAATTTAATTAAATAACGAACGGACCCACTGCACTGAAGTAAATACCAAAGAAAGTCACTAGCTGAATGGTTGAAGAACCTCTGTGAATTTTCAAACATGTTTCTTGGGCTGTGTAGGTTTTTTTAGTCTTTAAAAAATTCTACCATGGCTTCGGCCTTCTAGTGCGGTACTCAAGGGTTTTTTTCACTATTGGAGCCTTTGGTACTGTAAGTGTACTACACTACACCGTATTCACTTTCTACTATTGTCTATTTGAAAACACTCAATCAAGAAATTTTCTTCACAGAAAAAAATAAATAAATTGTGTCTGTTACAAAAATCATGAACACAATTCTTTTCAAGGCACTTTTGTGTACAAAGCCATGGGTACCAGCAAAAAAGAAAGAGGAACGTTTTCCACTACAAAAAAGATGAGCCCTCATGCACATTAACTCTTGTCCTGCGTCTGTACTGAGATGCGAATCTTATCAGCAATCGATTACGTCGGACTTTCCGGGTAGGCTGCCGGGGTCACTCAGTGTGTAAAGCGAGTGCGCCTGGAAACGTGTGTTTTCGCCATGAATACTGTGGGAGTGTGTCAATCAATGACAAAAATAACACTCTATCTTTTATATCTTTCTATTTATAAAGTGTTATGAACACATGAATAACCCCCTCTCATAAGCTGATAAGACATTATGAGTAGTTACGCCCATTCGAATAACCTTTTTAGATTCTCTTGTTGTTATGAATGATCTGGGGTTCGAAAGGGGATAATATAGGTCAAATTCAAAATGTTTGCAACTCAAATTGTTTTTACCTTAGACCTGCATGTGAGCCTCAACCAGATTGTCTGAAAATTTAGCGCGCGCACCCCCCCCCCCCCCCACATAAGAGCTTTTGTGGGTGTCATAAGGAAGGACTTCCGAGTAACGAGCGACCACCCCAACAAACACAATAAAGAAGAGACCTAACCCTAACCCTAACCCAAAAAAGAACCCTCGTGTAAAAAGGCCAGCACAAGTCCAAAATGAAAAAATAAAAAAAAACCCACTCCAAAACTAAAAAGGAGCATAATATGGCCTACATCTACATTGCTATATTATAATAGGGTTTGATACAATAACACAATAGAATTGGAATATGAATCCTCCATATAGATCTAGTAATATAAATAAATCTAGATCTAGATCTTGTAGAACAAGAGAATAGGAATAGGCCTTGAACTAGATCTAGAAATCCGCATCGGATTCCGAACAGAGGGACTCAGCTGAGTCTAGATTCTAAATAAATAAATAAATCACGCACCTGATGAAATGCTTTTTACCAACATTAATATTACAGCATAACCTATGTGATAGAGTTTGACAAAATAGAATTGGAATATGAATCCCCCATTGAGGTCTATAATGATCTATAAATCTAGATCTAGATTCTATTAGAACAGGTGAGTCGGACTTGAATGAATCCACATGATCTGAACAATGAATTAGTCAACAAACGAAATTCAAAATGGCCGCTCGGGCACGAAACTGAAAGTAGACAATTTAGGTCGTCGTCCTTTATCGTATTCGCATTTCTACTCAAGTTCCGACAATTATGTCGGAAACGCCGACGTTGGCAGTCGGCATGAAAACGAAAGTGCCGACAAAGCCGACGGGAGAAAAAGGGGGCGCTGGCAGTCGGCCAGGCCTCGCACTTCGCACATTTACTTATACAGGTGGGCCTAGCGATAGCATCGGCCGGCTCGCGGGTCGAGTCACGATTGTCGGATTTCAGACGATTGTCGGCAAACATGCAGGTCTATTACCTGCACAATGGTATTCAAAACTATCAAACAAGCTTATTTTTTACAAAGTAGTATCATTTCATACAAAATCAAGCTCATTTGAAAGATTTTGTTTAGAAAAATGGAAGGCTTGTTTCCGGACTATCCTTTCGAGCTCCTCATAACTAAGTAGGTCAATTTGTTCTAATTTCATTGGACAAACATCTAGAGCTACCAACTAGGCGTGTTTTGAAAGAGACGTATGCCTCGGTTATGAACCAACGCAGGCGGTTCTGGAAGTAGGCCACAAACGCACACAAACTCAAGCAGACTGACGCACACACACTTGAGCTGCGTGAATGCGGGTCCGACGCAGAACCCGAATGGAACGGAGATGATGCTCGGCGCGCGTGCGCTAAGCTAGGGCCGGACAGACTCGGGACCGGAACAAATGCGAGGTGTCGAAATAGACTTATCGGGCGACATAAACCCTACCCCCGCAAGACGAGGGTTAAAATGTATTTCAGTCAAGATAAAAACAATGCTGTAATAAAACAAAATATCTACTTGGTGGAGGAACAAAAGGAAGTCTGTATCAATTCTAAAAACTTGATGACCTTTACATATTTCATCACCCTTTTTCCAGTAACCTTCACAAAAGGACCTCCCCCCACCCCCCAAAAAAAAAATCAAATCAAATAGTACAATCACTGGGGTAATTTGTTTTCTTATACTATACTTACGTTCCACATGGGCAAAAGCACAGAAAGCTCCCCGAGGACAAAATTTGGTCTGAACCATGTCATTACACTTGGTCGATTTGTAAATCTGAAAAAGAATACACACCCTTGACCAATATATTCAACATCAGGCACAGTGAACTGATATCAATATTCACAAAAATAATCTTTTGAAAAGCAAGCATTACTGGTGAACACCTAACACATTTCACGTATACAGGGCTTTAAAATTTTTTTTATGATCTTCATAATTTTTCACTCATTAAAAAAAAAAGCAAAATGGGAATCATTAAAACAAACATTTTGTTTCATGTGTAAATTTACTGAAGACCACCATTATTTGATTCATCAAAATATAAAGCAGCCTACCTAGCAAACAGGTAAAATAAATCAACACTACAACCTGTCATACACAGATAAATATATATAAAGGGCAAACCTCGGGATGAAACTGTTGTTCCGTTCTTGTATGGCAGTAGGAGCAGTTGTCTCCACTTTCACAATGGGTGGGGTCTCCCCACTCGTCACCATGTTTCACATTTGGGCAAGGGGTAGACCTGAACAGAAGCACAGAAATAATAACAATGGCTTAATAAAGTGATCTACTGAACACAGGCAAGGAAGAAGCACAAACATTAGTTAGTGAAAGCAAAAAAAATGAAAGATGGCAACATGAGCATCAGAGGTCCTTACTTAGCTAGTCCCTGTTGCCATCAAATAATTACTCAGGCTTACCAAACAGGAGTAAAGCTTTCTAACCCCGTTATGTGACGGGCATAAAGAACTGCCTAAACTGAAGTCAGGGCTTGGGACTTTAAACGCTTACATTTGCAACCCTGTACACTTTAGTTATTCCACCAAGATTTTTCTGTTTTTAACATTCATTCAACGACTGCTATTTGGCTTCCTTGCAATAAATAATATTGATATTATACAGTCAAACATGTTCAAGATAACCACATATTGTCGGAGTAAGTGGTCATCTTACACAGGCGGTCCTCTTATTGTTATTAAAAACACAAAACGGAAGAGTAAATTACCTATATTTGTAAAGCTTGGGACTTCTTCTTCTGTCTCTTGTATTGTGAAACTGAGGGCATGCATAACCTTGTCTGCACAGCCGTGGGGGGCGCTTGCAGGGTTCTGTCTTGTAGTTGGCCAATACAAAGTTGGTATCTGTAAAAGTAAAAAGTAAAGGGCGCTGAACAAAATTCAAAAGAACATAAAAGTAACAAAATCTTCATCAATGGCATTCATGTGGTGCAGTGGTTCGACTCTTTCCTTTGCTACTTTGCAAACAGAAGATGAAAGTTTAATTCCTGAGAGATTATGTTTATTTTATCAAGTATCGCTTTCCTTCAACTGGGATACTTTATCCTATTCAGGCTTGGTCTGAACAAACAAATACCACTTAAATTTAAAATGTCCAAGACAACCATCCCTCGTTGAGGACAAAAGAAGTCATCTCAGACAGGACGACAAAACAAAAAAGCAAGGGTGGAAGAGAGAAGTGGTCATTTACATACGTAATTGTCTTTGGACAGGTGGTCATTAAAGCAGGTTCAACTATTGGTGTGCTATTGATGAAAATCAAGGCCAACAGTCAATCTGAGGGCCAGTAAGTGACCAATGACATTGCAAGAACAGATCTTTCGTTTCAGCGAGGAATGTTATATGACGCAATAATGGACGACTAGATCAAACTCTATGAAGCAACCCAAAGAAGCAACCAAAGCAAAGACCTATTTAATAATACTGTGTCTATTATGATAATCCAATCCCACATAATCAGACTGTGGAAGTTAAGTCGATTGGCAAAAGGACATACATGTTAACATATTTGTCCTTTTCATTTTGACTGACGATTTGACATACCATGTCTGTCAAAGTTTATCCACAATTAAAATCCTGAACCTGTTACACTGTAAAACGATTTTGACACAGAGACTGGTTCAGTTTCTCAAAACATAGAGGGTTTCCAATTCTGGATCCATCTCGAATTGAACAGGTTTCTGTAGATTCTCACAAAGTTTACTTTATTATCATTATGATGTGTCACAAAGCAGGTTTGATTATTTATTATATTAAAAAACTGAAGCGTATCCTGGACAAGCTACATGCAACACTCACCATTCCATCTTGGATCCTCAGCAAGAACTTTGTCCTTTTCAGAACTAGGAGAAGATGAGGCTTTATCCAAAAATTCTATAGACGGCTGCATTTCCGTGGAGTCATATACTGGAGGCCGCATGTCATGGGCACCATGAGCAAATGCACAATGAGCACCATTCTTAGAACAATGCCCTTTGGAATCTGTGTCATATACACAGGTGCCTGTCTTGTAATACCTCAAGTGGTATCGTCTTTCAGTATCTCCAGCAGTTCTGTGTAAGAACGGGCATCTGAAAACAGGAAAACATTTATAAGCTTAAAATACCCTTCTCCCTCCGAGACCTATCATAGACAACACACTCTATGGAACATTACAGCAACTGCAGCAGACCTGTACTTATCACTACATGGCATTGGACAGAAGGGCGAGAGCCCAGCTGTTGCTGGATCGATAACAACAACAACAACATAAGCTTAAAACAACCCAACTATTTCAATAAAATAAAAAAATGGTAGAACTAAACAAAAAAACCAGACTGAATAATTACTCCGCATTTCAACACAACAGACATAAGTTCTCAAACAAGGTAGAAATCATAGCTCAGACAATACAACCAACATGTTTTTAAGTAGAGACACTAGGTATGGATTTCAGAGAAGAAGGCTTACACTTCCTTGTTATGTTACAAGACCCAAAGTATACTGCAATGTCAACCTTTATCAGAATTATTCTTATTTTGCAAACATGCATAATATACAAGCAAACTAATTTCAACTATGCAAAAAATCATAACCCCCTTGGCCGTGCCACTGACTGACGCATCTTTAGGCCATTCCCAAAGGGGGGGGGGACATTAGCATGTTCTTATATGCTCAATAGATTGTAAATGGGCTGATTCGTCAATGTCATGCTCATAACTGTTCCTGAACTGCATGCAAAGAACTGCTGCCTTTACAATATGGCAGATGTTTGCTAGAATGTGCTTAGAATAATTAATAATTACTTGAATTTATTCTTTGATGTCTGACTAATATAAATATATCATCGTTGTTATATTTAGTCTAGAGATGTGAATTTTAAAATTTCACCATCAGATGGCCTTAACACAAAAGTGGAGGGAATGGAATAATTTCAAACACAGGATGTAAAGGATCAGAAAGATTAGAAGTGAAAAAGGTGGAGTGACTGGGGTAAAAAAAACACCAATCCAAAGTTCTACTTTTTCCTTCATTGGTGGTGACTTATTTCAAGAAATCAAAATAAAATGGAAATTGAAAAGGTACATGATATGAACAAATACAATATAAACTAATTTGCTTGAACAGACAACTGTAAATTAAACTAGCAAATGTATGGGATAGAGAGTAGTTATAACAATAAAATGGCTACATTGTTCATTGTTTGTATTGATACAATAAATTAAAATTCATTTATTTACTGACACTGCTTTATCTTTACAGTGTAAAAATGATTCAATAAAATTAAAATGTTTCCCATTCAACCCCTCTCTTCCCTCTATAGTACTGAGTCTCATATTCCTTACGGATTTTGCAAATTTATTAAATGAGTCTGCTGTTCGGGACCTTCTGACCATGAACCAGCACAGTCGTGACATTACATCATCTCTATAAATATATTGCTGAACTAGACCCTGTATTGTATTTTTCACAACAGCTTCTTAACTTAGTAGGATGACCTCATAGTCACGCACGGGAAGATGAGGGGTAATGAAGGATGGTCAGCTACATTCACCACGCCAAAAAGTGTGTAATAATAAGTAAATAAACTACGAATATGGAGCATACTGAAGAACAAAGAAAGACCTGCTTGCCATGAAGCCAAGAATAAACAGGAGGCAAACTATCAATAGGCCCGTGTCAAGTTCAGCTCCAGGTCAAGGACATCTAATAACTTGACCTATATTTAGCCTACAGCTGATTTTGTTTTGATTTAGTCTATGCAAGCAGATGGTCACGGAAAAGACTTAAAATGCTTTATAATATGCAGTAGAATACATATATTTATAAAAACCCAATCAAATTTGAAAGTATTTGTACTCCTTGGCAGCAAATTATAATTTGGCGATATGGATTTCTTTGTTGTCATCGCATCAGGATCACCACACAGGCACAGTGCAAACCCCTCGTCAAGCCTCAGCCCCGACCCGAACCCAAACAAAGCACTGTTCTAATTTCACTGAACAAGGCATTAAAAAAACACAGCCTTCTAGAATCTAGGTTCAACTAGATCTACCTTCGAATAATATGTTTGTGACGATACAAATACATGAAATCTCTCATAATTGTATTGTACTGACGTATCATCAAGGCCTGGTTCAATTTTGAGTTCGACAAAATCTAGAGCTACCAGGGCCAACATTGAAGATGGCTGCCATGTTTGTTTACATCACACACACTATCCACAGAACCAAAAACAACGGAAAGTTAGACCTTCATACGACGAACGATGAGGCTACACAATCCTAATCAGCTTATAAACCTTAAAACTATAGTTTTTACCATCAAAAATAAGTAATTACTGAACAATTCCCAAATGACGCAAAACAAATTCATTGCCAAATTGGGTTAACGCGGGAGATTCCTATTGAACAAAAATGCCAACTCACTCATCTCCATCTGGGCAGATCCCCGTATTCTCATCATATTTGGTGCAGTAAATATCCGGGCTATATGAAAATGTTCCATCCCTTTTTCGAACAGGCCTCCTTCTTCTCTGGTTTAGAAAATGCCAATGAAAACAAGTGAAAGGCCTATGTTGTTGACATTTGTGTTGAAGAAAGAGATCACACTGCTGAGTTCGAAATTCTTTCAGATACCTGGGAAAAGAGAACAAAACAGATTAACACAAAAAGATATTAAATAAAGTATCATTCCTACGCTATATCTCATTCATCAAAAGCCTATACTTACATGTAATGGTGCGGTTTCTCACTTAGATTGGGAACCAAAGGTGCTTCCGACGGCATTTTTGTTGTCAATAAAGATTTCAGCTGCGCATATTCTTTGCGCAGAGGGAATGCCTTTTTCGATTGGTTGATGGGGTCACATGGCGGGGGTTTCCCTAACTTACGTCACTGAGCACCTGTTATAGGCCTTTGAAAAGACACGAGGTCGATTATGTTTTCATAACTCCTCTGCCAAATTTTTAGAATGTTAGAATTAGATGAATTGGTGCAACGTCTGGTCATGTAAACTTATTCTGTTTGTCTCAACTTAATTTCACTTTGAGAACGAACTTTGTTAGGCTAAGTTATGATTTGAGATCTGCCTTGCAGGGGTGCAACAAATATAATAATAATATGATAATGGCAATAATGATTCTTCGTGTAGCCTACTGTACAAGTACACGTATTTGTTATATCCTGAGAACATCTCAAGACAGAGCTGCAGAGTTGGCCTATCAAAGTAAATCGCATTTACCCTCGATGCTCAGCTGAAAGAAAGGACGAAAAAGTAAAAGTAACTA
>NW_004797796.1:483058-484109 GCF_000002075.1 Aplysia californica
AGAGAGAGAGAGAGAGAGAGAGAGAGAGAGAGAGAGAGAGAGAAATGGATTATGGCGATCAATAAATCCTCTTATCGTATCTTAACGTGTTCTGTTCCCCTCACACACTACAATTAATCTCATAACGTACTAAAAGGATCTACTATTTTAAAAAAAATCATCAAGTCTATTTTCTGTAAATGGCAGAGGTCTCAAACTCAAATTACCCGGATGGGGGGCGCTGGGTAATTGCTAGGACTGTATTATGTATTCCAGTTAACCTCCAAAAAGAGAGAAGTTTTCAACCATAAAAGGTCTAATCTTCTTAAATAACAGTTCAGAATATGAACGGTTCCCCAGAGCATGCAGACTTCTCTTGCCCACACTTTAACCAGAAGCCTGACAGCGCTCCTTCTCTTTACACAATGTACATGGCTTTGACTCATTTCGCTGGAAGTGGAAGGAAGAAGGAAGCGAGACCTCCAGTATGGCTTGAGGGTGCCTATCAGCTAGTTTGGAACTGTACTCTGATTTATTTGAGTTCACACAGACACAATGTACTACTAAAAAGACGAACAGCGCGCGTGAGAAAACCATGCGGCAGGCTGAATTTACACACAAATTGGTGTCAAGTGGGGGCCACAAAACACATGTACAGTCAACACCGCTTGTGTTGGATGAACTCGCTTGAGTTGATCTTCGGTAAGCCTAGGTTGATCTTTGTCTCGGGTCGCAGAAGCTCTTTCTTTACAGACCCCAAAGGTTGAGTATAACTTCGGATGAGTTGATCTATCCCCGATGACATCAACTGATTCGTTGTCGACTGTATCATCATCCTGCAGACTCAATTGGCCCGCGAGCCGCGAGTTTGAGAACCCTGGTCGTCTATGGTATGAGTATGACATACTGGATATGGGATTTAAAAAAGTTATTATAATATTTTTTTTCGGGGGGAGGGGATACAAGTAAAGCCGGCCTCTCTTCGACAATCAAACAGGCACATCTGTTCGTCAAGCATTTTGTTTGTAGTGGTGGTACAGGGAAGATTAAGTGTGTGTGTGTGTGTGTGTGT